>NC_047030.1:17504436-17820429 GCF_902652985.1 Pecten maximus | reverse complement strand
TCTGATGTATTTTCCCCTCACTATAAGTCTGATGTATTTTCCCCTCACTTTAAGTCTGATGTATTTTCCCCTCACTTTAAGTCTGATGTATTTTCCCCTCACTATAAGTCTGATGTATTTTCCCCTCACTTTAAGTCTGTATTTTCCCCTCACTATAAGTCTGATGTATTTTCCCCTCACTATAAGTCTGATGTATTTTCCCCTCACTTTAAGTCTGATGTATTTTCCCCTCACTTTAAGTCTGATGTATTTTCCCCTCACTTTTAAGAAAGAGTTACTTTTGAGGTTAAGATTACATATTTAAGGTAATTTTGAGAATTGGTTATTTTGCAAAATTTGATTTTTGTTTTGCCATACATTTTATTTACATGTCTTACAGGGTGCATCCATATTATCAAGTGGAAATTGTTTTGATTTTGGAAAAAAAAACATTGTAGTTTGTGGTGAATTCGGAGTTTGCTTAAAACTTAGTATACTGACAAAGTGGGTCAAGTCAGACATGATTACGCACAATTCTTTTGATTCCCTAGTTAGCTTCAAGTGTATTGGAATCGGTCTGCTATGTACTGAAGAGTAAGATTGGAGTTTTTAACTAGAATGTTCAATCTTTATTTCTCTCTGTTGCAGAACTCCGAGGAAGCCATTGGAAGTGGGAAATCCTGTTCTCAGGTACCTTCTAGTTTATTCAAGATGTACCATGCCATTTGCTTCATCAGTTGAAATAATCTGTGGCAGTCAAGTTTTGCGTGTAAAGCCAGTAATCTCTTAATGACATCACTAACCCAGACACATCATTAACAAGATTTCCAAAACAAAAGCTTGATGTTGAAACTGGCAAAAGAATCTAATTCCATCTCACTTTGAATTATTTTCAAAATCATTGTGGTTATTCTCTATATTTAGAGCAATTAATGCACCTAACCTCTTCTACTTCTGTGATCATTTTTAGCACACCATTTCAGAGGATAAAAAACACAAATACTGTAGCTCAAGTTTCCTCAGGCCCCAACACCAGACTGTAGATATTTTCACAGATGTCTGGTGTGGAACCAAAAAATAACCTATATGAAACAGGGAATTTTCTTACTCTTTTGATGTTTCTGAGATTTAAGTGCAGACAAAATAAATCAGACGTGACATAGATCTTCCTTATATATGTTGATTAATCAGACATCAGTTATCACCTTCCAATAACATTTGTGTGGGGAATGAATTGGTCCCCATTTGTCCACGTGTCTGTACGACTGCAATTTCTGATACATAACTCTAAAATTGTCAAGGACAATTTCACAAAACCTGGTACATTGCCCTAGTGATCTAGTGGGGCCTTTTGGTATGGAGTGCTTTGTAGTGTTAGGTCATCTCAGACAATGTCCGTCGTTGTGTGTCATCCGTAGTGGACCTGTTAACGATTTACGTTTTTGAGTTCTTCTCAAAAACCCCACAACCAATTTCATTGAAATTTTGTAGAAACCTTCCATGCCCAAAGGTCAACCAAAAGTAAGAATTATATGGTCCTCACCCCCCAGGGACCAAAGGGGTAGGGGCAACAAGGGGTCAATTGACTAATTTTCAAAAAAATCTTCTCAGGACCCAAATAAGGTAGAATCAAATACTCTTCATAGAAGGATGGGTCCTATGGTGCTTTACCAAATCTGTGAACTTCATTACCCTAGGATCTCACGTTTACCCCATGGGAGGGGGGTATATTGTTTATATAGGGAAATCACATGTTTGAGCATCCTTTGTTGATGGTTAGAATTATTGGTATGGGATGGAAGTTTGATGGTAGGCACATATTGACCCCCAGTGGCAGATTGGTGAGACTAAAATGAATCAAATTGACTGAAATTTCAAAAATCTTCTCAATGCTCAGATATGGTAGATACAAATACTCCTAATAGATGAAATCGTCTTACAATCTCTACTAAAATTGTGAATTTCATGACCCTGGGAATAAAATTGTTTATATAGAGGAAAAAAGAGTTTTGAACATTATTTGTTGAATTGCCATTTGAAATGATCAAACTTGATTAGAGTTATCGGTAGTGGATGGCAGTAAGATGGTATGCACATATTGGCCCCAAGTCCCAGGGACTGATGGATGGCGTTAAAATGGGTCAAATTGACTCGAATAGACTCGGGGAATTGAACCTCAACCATATAGGTGAAACACAAGCGTTTTTCCTCTGTGTCACCCAACCAATCAAAAATTTCCATTTGTATTAAAGTCATTAGCTCACCGGTTACGAGTAACCGAGAGCTAATGCTGTCACCCCGGCGTCGGCGTCCCACTCCAAAACTTTAAAGTTTTTGGAGTAAGTTTTTGGAAAGCTTGTAAGTCCAAAAGTATACACCTCATGCCCTTCTAATTTGGTTTATACATTCATTAGAAGTGTAGAAGTGATGTTATGGCAAAATCATGCAATAAAAAATTGTGATTTTTTCGCATTTAACCATTTTGTGGACTTAACTTTTTTGGCACCAAAACCCACTTTAAAGTTTTTGGGGTCAGTTTTTGGAAAGCTTGTAAGTCCAAAAGTATACACCTCATGCCCTTCTAATTTGGTTTATACATTCATTAGAGGTCTAGGAGTGATGTTATGGCAAAATCATGCAGAAAAAAATTGTGATTTTTCGCATTTAACCATTTTGTTGACTTAACTTTTTGGCACTAAAACTCACTTTAAAGTTTTGGGGGTAAGTCCAAAAGTATACACCTATCACTCTTCTAATTTGGTTTATACATTCATTAGAGATCCAGGAGTGATGTTATGGCAAAATCATGCAAAACAAATTTGTGATTTTTTTTCCGGCATTTTACCATTTATAGTGGACTTATTTTTTTGACACAAAAACCCACTTTTAAAGATTTTAGGGGTTAGTTTTGGAAAGCTTGTAAGTCCACACCCTTCTTATTTCGATTATACATCCATTAGAGGTCTAGGAGCGATATTATGTGACATACAATTTCAAAATGACATGCTTATACATACATAAAAAATGAATGCATAGTGTGATTGCTGCCACCGGTGAGCTTTCGCAATCATTGATTGCACTTGTTTTGTTCAACACTTTAACCCCATAGAAATGTTATCAACACTACAAGATATCTGTGTTACAGCGCCCGTAAACCAGACAAATATGTGGACCCCCTTCAACATATGCGCCAGACGGAAGACTGTACACAGAAGCTGATGTGCTGTATGGATCAGATCCAGTGTGGCACAGAGGAGTACTCGTTTGAGGAGCTTCGCGCTGCACGGTGGAGGGCCTGTCGAAAACAGGAGGTCGAAAAGAAGAGATGGGAAGAGCAGCAGAAGCAAATGACAGGTAGATCAGTTAAAAGTTACAAATAACAGGTAGATCAGGTAAAGTTGTACAGGTAGATCAGTTAAAGTTTACAAATAACAGGTAGATCAGTTAAAGTTTACAGGTAGATCAGTTAAAGTTTACAGGTACATCAGTTAAAGTTGTACAGGTAGATCAGTTAAAGTTAACAAATAACAGGTAGATCAGTTAAAGTTAACAAATAACAGGTAGATCAGTTAAAGTTTACATATAACAGGTAGATCAGTTAAAGTTTACATGATAAACAGGTAGATCAGTTAAGTTACAGTTTAACAGGAGATAGTAAGTTCAAATAAAGGTAGATCAGTTAAAGTTTACAAATAACAGGTAGATCAGTTAAAGTTGTACAGGTAGATCAGTTAAAGTTGTACAGGTAGATCAGTTAAAGTTTACAGGTAGATCAGTTAAAGTTTACAGATAACAGGTAGATCAGTTAAAGTTAGTACAGTAGTCAGAACAGTTATAGTAAAGTTACATAACAGGTAGATCAGTTAAAGTTTACTACAGGTAGATCAGTTAAAGTTACAGATAACAGGTAGATCAGTTAAAGTTGTACAGGTAGATAGTAAGTACAGGTAGATCAGTTAAAGTTGTACAGGTAGATCAGTTAAAGTTGTACAGGTAGATCAGTTAAAGTTTACAGATAACAGGTAGATCAGTTAAAGTTGTACAGGTAGATCAGTTAAAATTTACAGGTAGATCAGTTAAAGTTTACAGGTAGATCAGTTAAAGTTTACAGATAACAGGTAGATCAGTTAAAGTTTACAGATAACAGGTAGATCAGTTAAAGTTTACAGGTAGATCAGTTAAAGTTTACAAATAACAGGTAGATCAGTTAAAGTTTACAGATAACAGGTAGATCAGTTAAAGTTTACAAATAACGGGTAGATCAGTTAAAGTTGTACAGGTAGATCAGTTAAAGTTTACAAATAACAGGTAGATCAGTTAAAGTTGTACAGGTAGATCAGTTAAAGTTTACAAATAACAGGTAGATCAGTTAAAGTTTACAGGTAGATCAGTTAAAGTTGTACAGGTAGATCAGGTAAAGTTGTACAGGTAGATCAGTTAAAGTTGTACAGGTAGATCAGTTTAAAGTTTACAAATAACAGGTAGATCAGTTAAAGTTTACAAATAACAGGTAGATCAGTTAAAGTTTACAAAAAACAGGTAGATCAGTTAAAGTTGTGATTAGCTGTTTCAGTTCTTCAAGTTCTTTCCAGATTCTGTACCCAATATGTACTTATCAGGTCTGCCTCAAGATGTTTTAGCAACAGGCGGAATGCCATATATTTTTGTTGTGTTGTATCTAAATAGAAAAAAACGTAGGTTGGTGTATCTTTAATATTTTTGATAATCATTTTTAACTCCCCATGAGGAAGTCTACTGAGTTACTGCTATACCCCAGTGTCGACATCTGTGGATATTTATTTTTTTTATAAAACAGTGTTGTGTCAATACTGAGGATACAGCTGTGGTATTTGACACACGTGTTCCTTGTAACAAGACCTTTCCATTGGTACATTTGTGGACCTGCTGATCTTTACCATGACCTTTAACCTGCTTTTAGAAAAATCAACCTTGGCAACAGTATAGTAACATATGAGATTGGGCTGTTATATTTGATATGTGTGATCCTTATCACAAGAACTTTCCGTTGGTACCACATTCACTGACCTGCTGAACCTGATCATGACCTCTGACCTACTTTTAAAAAACTGATTCTTAATTTCAACCCACTTGGGAGGCTATATTGTTTTCATAACTTAAGACTTGTAATCTCTATGCAGTGTCATTCACTGCGAAACATTGGATAACACTAGAGTGCAAGTTGCCTATTGTTTACACTAGCAACCTTTTCAGGAAATCTTACTAGTACTATTAGTGTGATAGAAGATAGGTAAGCTGCAGAAATTGACTGAGAGGAACCGAAATATTTGTTTTGGAAATCATGATCATCTATTTATATAACATTTTATTGGGTAACTGTGTGATCTGGGCCCAGTTGTTTAAAAGGTGATTAGCTTAATCACTTGATTAATGAAAATCTCATTTCTCCTTTATTTCAAAACCTGAGTGAGTTTATTCCTTAAAATAGACAGGTAGGAAGAGACTGTTGAGGGTTATAGTTTCATAAAATTTTGTCAAGTTAGTTTTTCTAGAAATGATTTTATCAGGATTTTAAAAGTGTTTTTTTTTAAACTGTGATTAGCCTGATTACCTGTTGAACAACAAGGTCGTGTTGTTTACATCTAATCAGCATTTAATATCAAATGTAACATCATCATACTGTGTACACACTTGTGTCCACAAAGGGGAAGAGGCAGTACAGAAATGTGTTGACTAGAGGATAAAGTTAGGACATGTTTTGTTTACTTTAGTTCACAAAGGTACAAAATAAATTAAGGAACTTCATATGAAATGTTATTCTACAGAATAAAGTGGTTCTGAGAGTCGTTGATTTCTTACTGTTCACAAAGAAACATTCTTTTTCTACAGAATACAGAGAAGAAATGCAGAGAAGTCGTGATGCTTTGAAGGAAGAGGCACAAAGAATCAAACAGGAGCAGATTGCCCTACGCCAAGAACATGAGGCCATGGTTCTACAATGTCGCCAGCAGATGCAGATACAACAAGCACAGTTTAATACTGAGAGGTATTGCCACTAGCCTCTTTCCTTGCTAGTCTATGTGTCGATTGACAGCCTTTATGTGATATGTCAATCAATTGTTTAATATCTTAAGTATTGCTTCAAATTCTAACATGTTTTGAACAGAAAATTTTACTTAAAGTGATTCTAGTGAAAAGGTCTTAGTGTTAAGTAATTATAAGAACTGCAGATATTTCAGAAGTATTTCAATGAGCAAGGTTTGTAAAAGATTTTTTGATAAATGAAATTGACCTGGTTCATCCAAGGTCAAAATGGCAACTTGACAGATTTATCTCTGAACTGATTGAGTACAGTATTTTACATTGTTTAACAGACAAACACAACTTCAACGACAACAAGCGATGTTGGAACACGATATACAGAAAAGGATGTCCGTTCAGCTCAATATCAGCAACTCGACAGATAATCTGGTATCCAGGGGTTTATCATTGAATGACCACCAGGGGATGGTACCCACATCCTTTGACCACTCTGGACCGGCAGCCAGAGGAATGTCAAGTTCATCAATGGACTCTCAGGAGCTTGCTTCCAGGGGATTATCTAGTCACTCATTTGACAAACCTCAGTCTGTGTCAAGGAAGAGGTGAGAGTCACTTTCACCTGTTTAATTTTTAATTGTTTAAGAGATATTCAGCATGTTAAAAAAAAAGAATATATTGATAAGATTTAGGCATGAAAATAGTGAACAGAATAGTACAATATTGTTTTAAAATAATAGAGTGTGTTAAATTTAAGGCTGTCACGGGTACAAAATTTTCTCCCCTGGGTACTCGATCTTTGTAACTGGACCTTTACCCAGATTTAATGCCTATAGATTACCAAAGACTGAGCAGACAAGCGGTCCCTGTGTAGCTGACGGTAATCAAAAAACTAAACATGGTAGAGATGTTATTGATAGTAAAGTAAATTAATTCACTTTGTTCTTTTTATACAAATTGATCAACCTGAAAAAAGTTCTTAATGTTTAACGATGGCGTTCTTTTTATACAAATTGATCAACCTGAAAAAAGTTCTTAATATTTAACGATGGCATGTTATGTACTATGATGTTATATCCAGATATGCTATACTGATAGTGAGTCCCGCTTCGATCCAAGAAGCCATGCTGTTTGGTGAATAATTTGTTATGCACGTGAAGGAAAATACTGACAAACCTACTTTTTGGTGGCCATTCGATGTGCCTCTAGTGTGTGTGTATTTCCGTTCATACATTGTGATATTCCGAGTGTTATAGGAAATGGGGTCAAAATTTATGTTTCTCAGCCATGTTAAGTGCCAACAGTATGTGCAATATTGTAACTGTTGTTACAGCAGATATATGTTGTTTACAGAATACACTAATACCATATACTAAAACATTATTTAACTGCCCAATCGTGTGTCAAGGCTACAGTGTACTTTAAAACATTTAAAACATTGAGGCACATATTTTCAAACCCGGATCGGGTTAAAAACTGACCCATAATGGCTCGCCCGGGTACTTGATACAGGCCTAATTAAATTTCAAGACAAAACTTCTTATTGACAGGTCAATAGATTGTTTTGCCCATGATTGTGAAATTTCATGGCATTCAGATAAAAATGAAAACTGGGCTCTTCCAGTTAAACATAAATTCTGCAATAGGACTCCAGAAATAAATTCTATGCATGAAGAGTGCTGGAGAAACTGTCTTATTATATAGTCCTGCTTTAATTAAATCACTTCTTTCTGTGATACTAGTTTGGCAGACCTGGATTCTTCTCGCTCGCGGGACGGCAATAACTCAGTCGGTTAGAATGCTGGCCACACGTAACCTCAAATGAAGATCCGGGGTGCATGCTTCTATGCTTTCTGCCCATGTAATTTTGTGTTTCTTTGGAAGCTGAGAAACAGGCCGGTCTGTGCTATTGTGGTTGTGTTCTTGGGTAAGACACTTTACTACATGAATTGCTCTGAATGCTGCAGGACTTCTGTATGTTGTTCAGTGAGGTATAGGTGCCAACTACTACAAGGAGACCTCGTCTCAAAATGACTATGGCTGTTCACATGGCGATAAGCCCAGCAAGCAAGCCTCAAACAAACAAATCCTCTCACAGAGTAAATATTTTATAGGGATGGCTATCAGTAATGATAGAACATCCTAGTGACTTGTACAAATCCCTAATGACTTGTGGAAAGGATTTTGTCTGTAGACATACACTTGTCCGAAAAAACTGCTTGCTGAGTTTTCATCCAATTTACAGGAATCTAATTATAATAGACTTATGCATTGTGTAACATGCTTTCTCAGCTGGGGCAGCACATACCCTGGTAAATATGTTTTCAAAAATGGCTTCAGCTAATACTTTTTCAAATAACATATTATTTTGGTTAACAGGGATGCAGGAGCTATGAAACAGCTTGTATTTGAAGACACAAATTCTCTGACTGATAAAACCAAAAACCCAAGTAATCATTCCACATCACCCTGCATGTCAGGGAGAAAACCTGGCAGTAATGAACAGGTGGGTAGTGACATGTTTAATTACTGGTAAAGAGTTTTACAGTAACACTCCAACACTTTAATGTAAGATGTGTAAAACTATGTATAAACACATTTCTGTCAGTCTTATTTTTGTCAGTAATAATGCATTAAAAAATTGGTCTCCCTCAATTCTTAAGCTATAGATAGATGTAATTGGCTGAATCAGTGTGGAGTCTGGTCAATCATGTCAATGACTCTGTTGATGTGGAAAGAGTTGATATGACCAACACAGACACTTAGCCCTTGACATGATTGATCAGGCTACCAGGAAACTGAATATGTTTGTGTGTGTTTGTATATTCTGTGTCGGTGTATGAGGATGTGTGTATGTTCTGTATGTTTGATGATGATGATGATGATGATGATGATGATGAAAGACATGATTTGTGATGGTGAAAATGAGAGTATGAAAAACAAACCGATTGGAATCGATGTATGTGTGTGTGTGTGTGTGTGTGTGTGTGTGTGTGTGAATATTAATGTATTTATGTATTAAAAATGCCTTAAAAATTAAAAATTAAAAAAAAAAATTCTTAAGCTATAAAATGTTTACCAATTTTATATAGAAATCACAAAAATTCCATTTGACTTGAAAAGATTCCTAAAATGCCCTGGATAACCTTGATATTCACCTTGCTATGACTACTGGCTGGATATAAACAGATTCTATCTGGGTTGAGGATTTACTGTCACGAGTAATATATACAATGTGACATAAGGAATGCCTCTTTTTTGTAGAATGTTTCTATGTCGTCCCCTACGGTGAACACACGTGAAGCCATTCAGCTGGTACAGGGATTATTTAATGCATCACTGGACATAGAGAGACATTTAGGCATGTGTGATAACCTGTCACACCTAACAGAAACTACTGCAGGTCAGGGGTCAAAAGGTAAGGATCGATAGGTCAATGGTCAGTAGAACTTGGTCAATAGGTCAGCGGTCATTTTATTAGTCCCCTACTGGTAAAGGTTTCCTCTCCATCTGTCTTGTAAGTATGAACGTAACACCAAAGTTTGTCAGAACTCTAGCGGCTTCATTCCTTAGGGATTTTGATCAAACTTCACACAATGATAAGGGACTATATCTAGGACAAGTTTGAGTTTCAAGTTTTTTGGGTCAAGTTCAAGGTCACTGTTACTATTTTTAGTGGGGACTGGGAGGGGACATGTAAAACAATACACAGTATGGTTGTTCTTGTTGTAAGATGAAGATATTAAGTAAAATCCTGTTGTATGTGTTGTTTTTCCACCATGACAGTTCTTTTTAATTTCTTTAAGACAAGGCACAACTTAAGAAATAAATACAACTGTAGATAAATTTCACTGTATTTATGAACACAAACGTTACGTGACGTTTTACAAGTTACAGTGATGGATATACTATGTTTGGTTATATTTAGATACAGCTGCCCAGCCCGCCTCCTCCAAGACCAGTGGTGGCCTGACATTTACAATTTACGATGAGTCACAGGAGACAGAAGACTGTGGAAAATGAATTAATTAACGGTGAGAGACAGCTAGGATTGGGGCGCTGCCAGATTGATGATGTGTTATTATACCTGATATTTAAATGCGATTGTGAAGTTTTCCTTTGATAATAACTTTTATAACGGGTGAACAAAAAATATAATATATCCATTGAAAACATTAAATTAAAAAAAAAAGTTTTATTTCAGACGTTTTTATTCTGAGCTGATCTGCCACCTAGAATGTTAAGCTTATTAAATTATGTGACGTGTTCTATATTTATTCCTTAGCAGAGTTCCCATGTCTTTCCAGTGTTCACGTAAACCAAATGTATTTCAGTTCTTGCATCTGAATTTATATATAATTTCATAAATTGGCCAACAGAACTTAGTGTGACACATCATAATTGGTGATTTGGGTCCAACTTGGTGAACAATGAAAAGGGTCCCAGATCAATAATTCGTCAACCCTAACCCATGCCACCCAGAAAAAAAACAAAAACATACTATTGACTAGAGTAATATCGTTGATGAAGAGAGCATTTTGTTACAGTGATAGGTTGAAGACACCATTGTAATATACTGCGACGGACTAGTTCTTCTACAGATACTCAAACTTGTAAATCATATGACCAGTTATTATACAAAGCCAATATGAAATTAATTTATCCTTTTATTGATCAATTTGTATTTATTTCAGGAGCTTGACACTTGCTTCCGAAGCCACACTTCTGAAGTTCTTGTTGAATATGATGTCATCATTCCTGCCCATGATGCTGACTGGCTATGATCTAGAGCTAGATTGACATTCAGGGGAACCGACACAGCTATCAAGAGTGAACTCTAAACATGAAAATGTCTTTCAGCTGCTAGAGTTTTCATTCTAGAGAGGCAGAAGATATCGCATGTCAGAAAAAAATACTTGTTTTTGAGATCTTGGAATCAAGTCTTCACTGTGACATAAATAAGTAAATTCATCACATACATGGTTATGAACAACAAGGCTGTAGTAACAATGCTGGAAGGAAATCAGGGATATCAACTATGATATCAACTGACACTGCCAAATCACTCCTTTTCAGCCACCATCAGAGATTGAGTTGGACTTGTTGGATGAGTGAGTGGTCTGGAGCTCATGTTTGGTTCTGTACACATTAGTGTTTACTGTACATTAGTAATCACAGCTACTGAGGCATCCAGTGGTCGACAGGTTAAAGTCCTGAAAAAATCAGTGTGAAATTTGTAGGATTTGACAGCATTTAACAGGCTGAGTCCAAGGAAAATTTAATTAAAAATGATAGTGCAATATAAGGGGATTTTTAGTCTCTCATAAGATGATTGGCTATTCAAATCGTGCTTCCTCCGTTGTCTGTCGTTCCATGTCAGTTCTGAAAGGATTTTTCTTTAATTTCAAATGTAGGTTCCCTTTGGTGCCTAGATTTTTGCCCATTTAATTTTGAATATTGATAAAAAAGAAAATGGCCGACAGGGGGTCATGCTTCGATTTTGTAAGTTGAATTTTGTTAGATATTGAGATTGATCGGAATCCGACATGGCTGGCAGACAGCCATTTTGACTTTCAACTTTTGAAGATTGTTATTGCTATTTTTCAAAAAGTACTTAATTAACCATTTGAATTTGTTTGTGGAAGTTTGTTATCCATATGAAGAAAGTCCTACATGGAACTTTTGCAGATTTCGTAATAAGAGGAAAGGTGAGAAGATTAAAGAAAAGATCTGTCTTGTATAGAGCCGATTAAGATCATTTAATGATGGACGCCAAGATCCCTCTGGGATCTTTTATAATTTTGATGATATGTTGATAAGCGTTCTTTTTAAAAAGTTGTAGAAGGCTAGGGTAATAACTGTTTATCTGATGTTCTTGTATAAATAGAAGTAGGAAATGGTTTAGAGATGTACTTTGGTGTAGTGTAAAATAATGAAAAAAGTCACTACTGCCCAGGATTACTTCCCTTTGTTGTAGTTTAAACGTTTAAAACGTTCCAAATTTTAAAACACTGACAGTCAGAGTTAAATATGGTGCTAACATATTAATGCATGTATTGCCTTTCCAAAATCAGAAGCTTTTGAAAGTTTAATTTATTTTGTTAAATGTCAATTAACAAGGTAACAATTGAATAATGCTGAGATATTGATACCCTTGATAAATTTACCTTAATGTTAATAAGTCAATAAGTAAAATTGTCAAATTTCCAGGAATGTCAAGAGCACGCCCCTGTATAACCATTACATAAAAATTATCAAAGAGATGTTTTATTTACCTACCTACCCAACTTATTATCTTGTTAACAATGGAAATGAAAGTAAGGTGCTATTACTCAGCTGTTGTCAGCATCCTCATCAAGAGAAGAATGTTGCGTTAAGCTCAGTTTTTAGACAGTTAATTGATATGTTGCATATAGTATAATCAACATTAAATATAATATGGTTAACAACCTGTGACTTTGTACCTCTATAACAATTTGCTATGCATGTCCTTCGTAGTGCTTTAATGCATTTCCATGGAATAATACACAGTTGGCGTTACTAACTAGCTGTAAAGACATGGAATGGTCAGTATTTTATTTCATGTTTAGCTCACCTGTTACGAGTAACTAAGCTAAAGCAGCTCCCTTGACAGAAGTTTTGGGAAGAACTTTTCTAAAGCTTTCTAGTGAGTCCATAAGTACATACCCAACACCCTTCATAATTGGTTAATGTATACATTAGAGGTCTAGGAGCGATTTACTGCAAAATAATGTGGCAATTTTTTTTTCAAAATGTGTTTTGGACAGGTTGCCATTGTAGCACAAATCAAATACATATAGTCATTACACCAAACAAATAAAATTTGACTTGTAAAATTGATTTTGAATGTGTTACTTATATTTAAGTATAATAGCTATTTTGTACATGATTAAGATGTCTGTTTACTGCCATGTGTTATTATAGAATATAAGGTATTGATGATGATTGATTATAACTGATGCTCTCGTGAGTTCATCCTTAGGTACAACTTATTGCTCTTGTTTGTAGTTTTTCCTTGGTTTTACAAATAAGTAGAAATCATGGGCATTATTTCCAGATAAAATGCAGGCAAATTTTATCACATATAGCATAGCACTTATTAATTGTCACACACCATGCAGCATCCATTTGATATTATACATGTAGTAGTGTATATATTGTGGGTGCATCAATTCATCAATATGATAATTTGTTAACATTGGACAAATTCGCTTGTACTAAATTTTGTTAGGCTTATAGTATGTGGGCTTGTAGTTCACAGAATGTTGATAAGACCTCTATGTATCCAGAGGAATATTAATATAATTATATGCAGTGAATATGTATAATTGTGTAAATATGTTGCTAGTCATACAGTAAAATCTTTATCACCAACTGTCGTTGTTTTTGTCCTACTTCAACTTTGTACTATAGAGCAACATTGGCATTTGAATTAAACATGTCTGTTTCCAATCATCCCATGCAGAGCAAAGTCACGTATCAACCACCAGGAACCAAAAAGAGGCCACTGTTACTATAAATAGAACTCAACTTCACTTTTAATTTAATGGTTATAAAACACTAAACTTCCTTTTATTAGCATATGTACCAGGTAGTCCAAAGTTCCTAGGATGATGAAGGGTTTTTTCATGACTGCTGTAATATCCTGGTGAGCAAGCAGACCTTCAAGGCCTCGTGTATTTGGTTCATCTATGGATTGGGAAATCGTGCAAAGTCCCTGTACTATACTGTGGCGTTTTTAAAAAGTTTTGTAGAGAAGAGGTGAGCTTTTTAAAAAGTTTTTTAGAGAAGAGGTGAGCTGTAAATGCCTTGTATATTTTTCCAAGAACCCGTCATGCTCTTTTCATTGTTGTCTGTCGGTGCCATCCCATACACTTTTCACATTTCACTTCTTCTCTAGTACCACCAGTGGGATTTACCTCGGCTTGCATTGTATGATCCTGGGATGGCCCTGACCAAGTGTTGTTATTTTTCATGTCGGTCCAAAACCCAAGATTGCCACCATGACTGCCATCTTAAAAAATATTTAACTTCTCCAGTTCAACTGGTGCCATTGAGCTAAAAATTGGTGTGGCCGTTAAGGAAAGGAAACAAAGTGTTGTTATGCTATATTTTTTGTCAAAACTTGGACATGGAAACTACAATGGCCATTTTGTAACAGAACAATAGGATTTAGTTGAAACTGGTTGGATTGATTCTGAGGTAATCCTGACTAAATAATTTTTATATTTTTGTTGATTCGAAATCGAAGATGGCTGCCATGACTGCCATATTGAAAAGGATGTTTTAAAATATTGCCCGGTTTCACCTGTGGGATTGAGTTGAAATTTACCAGGAATGATCCTAAGATGGTCCTGATCAAGTATTGGAATTTATCAAACTGGTCCAACTTTTAACATGAATACTACTGCAGCCAGTTTATTACATGATTTCTCAATCACTCATTTTTAAACTTCTTTTAATAGTTCTGTCAATTAGATTGAGATGAAACCTACTTGGAATAATCCCAAGAGATAGTCCTTAAGGACAAGGTGTTGTTATTTTTCGTCTATATTACCTGCTGAAGGGACACTACAAAATGGACGACTTTAAATTCCGATGAGTTGTCGTAGAAATAGATTCTGGGAACTACTGGAAGATCATTGATTGGTTCTGATAGATCATTGATTGGTTCTTAGAACTACTAGAAGATAATAAATTGGTTCTTAAAGCTACTGGAAGATGATTGGTTCTTAGAACTACTGGGAGATCACTGATTGGTTATAAGTACACAAGGGTCTAAAAGGCTGATGGAGGTTATGAGAATGTGTAAACACAGTATACTATTTTCTTTAGCGTTCTTACTCGCTAATGTATGACTTAGAATATATAGGTATATATTTATACCTTTGAGAAAGGAGTAGGAGAACACGACCATGTGTTTCAGAAGAGTAAGCGTCGACTGTTTCATCGATGACACCGCCATACAAATCTAGGTCAAATCTGGGTTACGTCCCATACTCAAAATAAGAACCCGTGGTGACGTCAGATTCACTAGGTATATCAACAAGTATCAACACGTCGGACTTCATATCTCATAAGAAAGTAAAATATTTCGCAATGATATTAGGATGTCCACCATAAACTTCCCCATGGTTTTCATCAATCTCTCGAAACCTCGTGTCGATAATTTTTCCGTCAGTAATCGACATGTCATCGTTCATGGAAATCTTGATAATGTGAACAAGTATCGGATCAACTAATATAAAACACCGTAGGTAGGGGATGCAGGAATGTTGCTATCTAGAAATGGAAAAATCAACAAGTGGGAAATTGAAATTATACCGCTGATCATTCAGCTTGGTTGTTAGCTGTCCCAGTTCGTTATATTGTAAGTAAAGACATCCACGATAGTTCATTTTCGCTCTCTGTACCTTGGAATAGTGAAAAAAATAAAATTAGCTACAGTCAAACCTCGATGATTCGAACTTCGATGATTCGAATTTCTCGCTGTATCGAACTTTTTGCTTGGTCCCGAATTTCCTTACTATATAACGCTACTAACGAACCTATGCATGATTCGAATTTTTATAAATCGAAGTTTTCGATGTATCGAACTTTTTTCATGGCCCGTTAGCTATGATGTCATAGGTAATTGACATCTCATGATTCGAACAAAAGTTTACCTGTACTGACCACTGGACAGGTGTTGGTCGTGACCCCCGCGGCAAGATTTAACACTTCTCCCCTAGATGCCCTGACTGACAATAGGGATAACGATAGTGTGTGTTGTCACTCCCGATCATGGGGTTAATTAATAATCAGACCAAATTGATAGATAAAAGGTGTATTTAGAAGCCATGACATTTAATCACTCCGGTAAAACATTTCGGTAGTCGTCTCTGATAATCTTCGCCGCCATTGAAATCAGCGGTCGGTGAGTAAATTTTACGGAACTATAAAACAAGCGGACCAATTTTAAACAATTAGCGATGTCTTCACTCATAAGTGTCACATTGCAAACTTATACATAAATATCCAAGTAAATCGATTATTTGTCATTCAATCATGCATTCTCCAACCGATCGACATTCCGTATTTTATATGCACATAACGTAACCGCGCGTGTCTTTAGCAGAAAAGCCTAACGACTTACGTAAGTGTGCATTGTACTTCTTTTGCTTTATCTGTTAAACCAGGGACGTATAATAAGACGCGATATAAGTGTTTTGTAACCGATACATAGTTTGTTTAATTAATAAAATGCTTAGGTATAATTAATGAAAAGTATTTTTATTTTGTTTTGTTTGAGGTATAAATTAACTTTTGAGCCTGACAGGCGACGATCATCACGAAGACACAGAGGACATGTAACGTACGTTAACATATATGGTCATTATCAAGAAAACATCGATCTATTGTCAACCATTAATAATTCGAAGTCCCGCTGTTTCGAAGTTTTTCTGTTAGTCCCTTGAACTTCGAAACATCGAAGTTTGACTGTATTTGATAAGTGTCAGGGGGAAACTGACCTTTCGATAAGCTGATGTATTTCTTTTTAAGTTAACGGGATCGACCACCAAGTTCAAAGCAAGTCAATTTACAAAGACTAAAACAAAACTAATTTTCATTTTGGCGGTGACAGACTTCCATTTTACCATGATTCTAGGGATGCAGACTGGAAGTGTACGTAATCCCTGGACTATCGAGGATGAAGTTAAGATCTAGGTGAGGAAACAAGTATAAATCGGAGTTAACGGGCATTAGAAATGTAGGAAATATCGATAAAGAAATATATGACAACGTCTGTGTATAACGTTAAATACGCGATTCCTTGTTATTTTGATCACATCATTTGAAGGAGGACGAGTATGACACTAAATCAGAAGTATATATCTAGAGCGGACTATGCTGCTGAATGCCGGTTGCCAATTAGTTCAAATTGTTAGAGACCGTCTAGAGTTAAGTCAGTTTACATCCCCAGTCTTGTTTCCTCTCCTATGGGTTGCAAGTTCGAAACCTACGTGGGGCAGTTGCCAGGTACTGACTGTAGGCCGGTGGTTTTTCTCCGGGTACTCCGGCTTTCCTCCACCTCCAAAATCTGGCACGTCCTTAAATGACCCTAGCTGTTAATAGGACGTTAAAACAAAAACAAACAAACCTCTCCTATTCTGAATGTAAACAAACGTTAGTCATAAGGAAGACCTTGACAATGCCTTTATTTTCCTACATGCGTAACACAACAAAGATTCATCAGAGGAATTGTCCTTGGATATTTACGGGTTTCACTTCATTAGCCGACAACAGGTGTTTGGGTGGTGTTGCTCCTGGAAAATAATCAGGAAAATTGTAAGTAATTAGATTCTAAACCGGGGTTTTGACGACAATGGAGTCTTGGAAATTTCCAAAGAAAAATTAATATCGCCACCTGGTTTCATATACAGAATGTTAGATGATGCACACATTTCTACGATCTATCAATTAATAAAACCAAGTGAGTTTTCGTCAAACAATAAAAAAAAATAACGCAGTGTAAAGACTCTCTAATGTGTTAGTGGCAACATGCATTGTATTCCTAATATAGATGTTACATGGCGTGTTGTCTTATAATACATGTTGTATTGTCTACCAAGAAGTATTGTCTTACAAGACATATTGTATTGTCTATCATAGGTTATTGTCTTACATGCCATATTGTTTTCTCCAACATTATGTATTGTATTACATGTCACACTGTATTGTCTAACTTGAAGCGTTGTCTTACATATGACGTAATCTGTTGTGTAAGACGAAGTATTGTGTGAGATGACGTACTGTATAGTGTAAGAGGACGTATTTTATTGTGTAAGATGACGTATTGTATTGTGTAAGAGGACGTATTTTATTGTGTGAGATGACGTATTTTATTGTGTAAGATGACGTATTGTATTGTGTAAGATGACGTACTGTATTGTGTAAGATGACGTATTGTATTGTGTGAGATGACGTATTTTATTGTGTAAGAGGACGTAATTTATTGTGTGAGATGACGTATTGTATTGTGTAAGATGACGTATTTTATTGTGTAAGATGACGTATTGTGTAAGATGACGTATTGTATTGTGTGAGAGGACGTATTGTATTGTGTGAGATGACGTATTGTATTGTGTGAGATGACGTATTGTATTGTGTAAGATGACGTATTGTGCTGTTTAAGATGACGTATTGTATTGTGTAAGATGACGTATTGTCATGTGTAAGATGACGTATTGTATTGTGTAAGATGACGTATTGTATTGTGTAAGATGGCGTATTGTGTAAGATGACGTATTGTATTGTGTAAGATGACGTACTGTATTGTGTAAGATGACGTATTGTGTAAGATGACGTAATGTATTGTGTAAGATGACGTATTGTATTGTGTAAGATGACGTATTGTATTGTGTAAGAGGACGTGTTGTATCGTGTGAGATGACGTATTGTATTGTGTGAGATGACGTATTGTATTGTGTAAGATGACGTATTGTATTGTGATCTGACGTATTGTATTGTGTAAGAGGACGTATTATGTAAGATGACGTATTGTATTGTGTGAGATGACGTATTGTATTGTGATATGACGTATTGTATTATGTAAGATGACGTATTGTATTGTGTGAGATGACGTATTGTGTAAGATGACGTTTTGTGTTGTGTAAGATGACGTATTGTGTAAGATGACGTATTGTGCTGTTTAAGACGACGTATTGTATTGTGTAAGACGACGTATTGTATTGTGTAAGACGACGTATTGTATTGTGTAAGACGACGTATTGTATTGTGTAAGATGATGTATTGTATTATGTAAGATGACGTATTGTATTGTGTGAGATGACGTATTGTGTAAGATGGCGTATTGTGTAAGATGACGTATTGTGCTGTTTAAGATGACGTATTGAATTGTGTAAGATGACGTATTGTATTGTGTAAGATGACGTATTGTGTAAGATGACGTATTGTATAGTGTAAGATGACGTATTGTGTAAGATGACGTACTGTATTGTGTAAGATGACGTATTGTGTAAGATGACGTAATGTATTGTGTAAGATGACATATTGTGTAAGATGACGTATTGTGTAAAATGAAGTATTGTTTAAGATGACGTATTGTATTGTGTAAGATGACGTATTGTGTGAGATGACGTATTGTAGTGTGTAAGATGACGTATTGTGTAAGATGACGTATTGTATTGTGTAAGATGACGTATTGTGTAAGATGACGTATTATATTGTGAGATGAAGTATTGTGTAAGACGACTACTGTGTTGTGTAAGATGAAGTATTGTGTAAGATGGCGTATTGTGCTGTTTAAGATGATGTATTGTATTGTGTAAGATGACGTATTGTGTAAGATGACGTAATGTATTGTGTAAGATGACGTATTGTGTAAGATGACGCATTGTGTAAAATGAAGTATTGTTTAAGATGACGTATTGTATTGTGTAAGATGACGTATTGTGTGAGATGACGTATTGTATTGTGTAAGATGACGTATTGTGTAAGATGACGTATTGTATTGTGTAATATGACGTATTGTATTGTGTAAGATGACGTATTGTATTGTGTAAGAGGACGTGTTGAATCGTGTGAGATGACGTATTGTATTGTGTGAGATGACGTATTGTATTGTGTAAGAGGAAGTATTATGTAAGATGATGTATTGTATTGTGTAAGAGGAAGTATTATGTGAGATGACGTATTGTATTGTGATATGACGTATTGTATTGTGTAAGAGGACGTATTATGTAAGATGACGTATTGTATTATGTAAGATGACGTATTGTATTGTGTGAGATGACGTATTGTGTAAGATGACGTTTTGTGTTGTGTAAGATGACGTATTGTGTAAGATGACGTATTGTGCTGTTTAAGACGACGTATTGTATTGTGTAAGACGACGTATTGTATTATGTAAGATGACGTATTGTATTATGTAAGATGACGTATTGTATTGTGTGAGATGACGTATTGTGTAAGATGACGTATTGTGCTGTTTAAGTTGACGTATTGTATTGTGTAAGATGACGTATTGTGCTGTGTAAGATGACGTATTGAATTGTGTAAGATGACGTATTGTATTGTGTAAGATGACGTATTGTGTAAGATGACGTATTGTATAGTGTAAGATGACGTATTGTGTAAGATGACGTACTGTATTGTGTAAGATGACGTATTGTGTAAGATGACGTAATGTATTGTGTAAGATGACGTATTGTGTAAGATGACGTATTATGTAAAATGAAGTATTGTTTAAGATGACGTATTGTATTGTGTAAGATGACGTATTGTGTGAGATGACGTATTGTATTGTGTAAGATGACGTATTGTGTAAGATGACGTATTGTGTAAGATGACGTATTGTGTAAGATGACGTATTGTATTGTGTAAGATGACGTATTGTGTAAGATGACGTATTGTATTGTGTAAGATGACGTATTGTGTAAGATGACGTATTATATTGTGAGATGAAGTATTGTGTAAGACGACTATTGTGTTGTGTAAGATGAAGTATTGTGTAAGATGGCGTATTGTATTGTGTAAGATGACGTATTGTGTAAGATGACGTATTGTGTAAAATGAAGTATTGTTTAAGATGACGTATTGTATTGTGTAAGATGACGTATTGTGTGAGATGACGTATTGTATTGTGTAAGATGACGTATTGTGTAAGATGACGTATTGTATTGTGTAAGATGACGTATTGTATTGTTTAAGATGACGTATTGTATTGTGTAAGATGACGTATTGTGTAAGATGACGTATTGTATTGTGTAAGATGACGTATTGTGTAAGATGACGTATTATATTGTGAGATGAAGTATTGTGTAAGACGACTATTGTGCTGTTTAAGATTATGTATTGTATTGTGTAAGATGACGTATTGTAATGTGTAAGATGACGTATTGTATTGTGTAAGATGACGTATTGTATTGTGTAAGATGGCGTATTGTGTAAGATGACGTATTGTATTAAGTAAGATGACGTATTGTGTAAGATGACGTATTGCATTGTGTAAGATGACGTATTGTGTAAGATGACGTAATGTATTGTGTAAGATGACGTATTGTATTGTGTAAGATGACGTATTGTATTGTGTAAGATGACGTATTATGTAAGATAACGTATTGTATTGTTTGATATGACGTATTGTATTGTTTGATAGGACGTATTGTATTGTGTAAGAGGACGTATTATGTAAGATGACGTATTGTATTATGTAAGATGACGTATTGTATTGTGTGAGATGACGTATTGTGTAAGATGACGTGTTGTGTTGTGTTAGATGACGTATTGTGTAAGATGACGTATTGTGCTGTTTAAGACGACGTATTGTATTGTGTAAGATGACGTATTGTATTGTGAGATGAAGTATTGTGTGAGACGACTATTGTGTTGTGTAAGATGAAGTATTGTGTAAGATGACTTATTGTGCTGTGTAAGATGACGTATTGTATTGTGAGATGAAGTATTGTTTAAGATGACGTATTTTATTGTGTGAGATGACGTATTGTGTAAGATGACGTGTTGTGGTGTGTAAGATGACGTATCGTATTGTGTAAGATGACGTACTGTATTGTGTAAGATGACGTATTGTATTGTGCGAGATGACGTACTGTATTGTGTAATATGACGTATTGTGTAAGATGACGTATTGTATTGTGTAAGATGACATACTGTATTGTGTAAGATGACGTATTGTGTAAGATGACGTAATGTATTGTGTAAGATGACGTATTGTGTAAGATGACGTGTTTTATTGTGTAAGATGACGTATTGTGTAAGATGAAGTATTGTTTAAGATGACTATTGTATTGTGGAAGATGAAGTATTGTTGAAAGTGAATTATTGTTGAAGATGACGTATTGTGTAAGATGACGTATTGTGTGAGATGACGATTATGGTGGTATAATCTTCTTATATAGTCACTGACTCACTTATAATCTTTTGAGCAGTGATCATAAAAGTTGTTTAAATGATTTCTGACAGTTCACAGGTAAAATGTAATGAATTAAGTAATGAATATTGAGAGGAGGTAACACTCACATTTTCTCACAGATGAAATAATGACTGTTAGAACATCTCTCGTCCTGCCAGAACAGGTCGGTTCCATTCCAGTTCAACATCAGACAGTTGTTTGTCCAGTTACCGTTAGGATACCCTGGCTGCCACTTAGTAAAAGGCCCAACGTACGCTCCAGTCTCCACCCACCTGTACTGGCCCTCAAAGATGAAGTCGGTCGCTCCAATGTAGAAGGGGAAAATTCTGATTGCTGATAATAAAAAGAAGACAAAGTCATTATGTATCCCTTTATCTTGAGTATAAATACATATGCTGCTATCTTTTAACACTACTACTAGTTATATTCTAATCAAGCTTCAAAACACCCCTGGTATACAGTTAATGTAAGTGTGTATTAAAGTTTTCTTTGATTTTTGTATCATGTGAGTTATCATATGTTGAAAATTTGAAGAAAAATGATTTCAAAAAATACTCAACAAATAGATCTGTAAAATCTTGCTGTAACTACTACTGCACCGAGAGTCAACAACAAAATGTACCAAACTCTTCCATGCTTCTAATTGTCGGGTACAGTGTTTCTAGTTGGTGATAACAGAAACTTGGAATAGTGGTTTTCCTTTTCTACATGGTAACTGTACTATCGAAGTGTATGTTTTTACAGCTTGGAATGTCTCAAAACGTTTGCCGTTCCCTTTTAGCTGTCTTGTCTTTTCCTGGTCAAGCTAGCGTATATTGGCGTGTACGTCCAGGTGTTGAAGAAACTTCTAGATTTTCTGATGTGGTATCCCAGTTGTTCTGTGGTCTAGGAGCAATGTAGATAATGATACTGAAGTCTATGATGTCAACAAACATCCCCAATTACTTTAGACAATATTTTCGCAGACTGACACTTCAAGAATCTCCAAGTCCAAGATTTTGTCGTCTAAAACAGTAGTTCATTGAAATGGGATTGGATTCAGCGTGGTGCATCACCAGTCACCAAATCAACATGGATACTTTGACAAGGCAGTATGCTCTAGACAATCAAATGAACTACTCTATATTGTTATCCAGGGCGGCTAGGTCACTGTGGACACAATGTAGTTTCGTCTCTGTGGAGTGTCCTGTGCTTTGTGGATTGCATGTGGTCATAGAGACTGTTAGCATGCAGGTGCACCTCTGGTCACTTGGACAGTCTCCTCCACGATCTTAGATATGGACGGGATATTTGACACTTGATCCCTGCATTGTCTATCAGGCTTCTTCAAAAGTAACACTAGCCTTCTTGGAACACAATGAAATAGATCAAGCCTATAGAAGTTTGTAAACCTGCGCAAGCCATCCTTTTGTCTTGTTGGGAATCGTTAATACGTTTACCTAAATGTCTGTGGACTGGACCACAGGCGCTTGCATAGAATATGTGATTTCATTTTTTTTATTTGACAGTGGTATGTGTAATCTGTGTATTACACAGTACACATACCACGTACTGGTATCATTTTTAAACGAACATTAATGTTCGGTTATTGCCATCAAGAACTGGACTGAGAAATATGACCATATTTGGTAGCCACATTCACCAATACGCCATCTACTGTCTGTTGCAATGAAATATGGCTGCCCCCATTGCCTTACGCTTCAAATAATTTACTTGCAAAAACATCTTCGTTTTATGTAGTAGTTTTACCGAAAATGTTGAAATGTATTCAGCAGATGTTTCCAAGATGCATACGATTTGAGAAATGCATAACGCTAGCGAAATGTGAAGACTAAATGAACCTGAACTTTGCGAATAACTCCAGGTCAAAAGGGCCTATATTTATGTTAACAAATATTGCGCAGGCGCATTCGTCTCCGGATGTTTAGAAAGTTTTGCTCTTCCGTGTTCATTCCAAAACGGCTGACATTATAGCATCGGTCTGCAAATATGTCCGCGATTTACTTAAATGTGTATTATATATATTCTAGAATGTTACATCATTGTCAACTAGATGAGTATTTATATAATTTAGAGAAAGAAATATATCAATAACGGCATACGAGACGATACATTGTATCATACTATATAGGTTACTGTACAGTACATGTTTGCGAGAAAGGTGGATACTAGGTGGCATTTGTGGTCAGGGTGACTGGTCATAGCGTTAACATTGTCATCGATTTCCATATTCCATTTTCCTTTGACGAAAACGACCAATAAATCGAATGCAAATGATAATATCTTGTTGCCATGTGCACGGGATTGGTTGTTGTAGGCGATACTTAGAACGTATTTACTGTTGTAAGGGAGGTAACTGCAAGATTACGGAAATCAAACGTTAAACCAATTTGATTGGTCGATTCTTCCATGACTTTGGCAATGGTTTACAATCGAAGTGACAGATAACTACGGCAATATTCAGATGATATCAACAATAACACTTTTAGATACGTGTGGTCGGCAGTTGTCATGATTATATATATAGCTTGTTTTTATTTCGGCAAAGTCGAGAATATTTACTGAAACGGACCACAGGTGAAGCAGACTTGGAAATACCGAAACGAAGAAAAATGGGGCTTAATTATAATATAAATTGGCATTATTTTCAGAGAATTGACCCACATATATGTTTTTCAATGCCTAATTGTATCATATGTAAAATATTAGAGGTTTACGAATTTTAAATAAATTTTTCATTTGCGAATCGCGGCCCGATTGTCGTTAGAGTTGAATTACCGAAATGGCCGATAGTGGACCCAAATCGATATTTTTAAGAGAGAATGGACCCAATATAGGATCTATTAATCTTTGGTGTTTGTATAGAGACCATATGCATTTTTTTCCTTTACCTGGAAGTATTTTGAAAGAATTTGCAAAATACCGAATTCACGATCAAATTTTCGATTGTGACGAACTACTGAGACGGTGTTAAGTTCATGTTAAGTCAATCTGATTGAAATCAGCTGTTACATATGTACACTGTACACATGGCTACGTTTACTATGCAATACGCCTACGTATTTTTTTTTCAAAGACGGAAAAAGGAAATACGGATTATCTAAAAACAAATGAAAAAAGACTTGTGATATTCACTTTATTTGACATTCAGCCATTAATTATTATTTGTAGTTTTATAACTTCTGAAATAGTGTGATCGATTCTTTATATAATATTGCTGTGGAACTTGTGTTATTTTTCAAACAAATTCATTTTGATAATTTGTTAATTTAGAACGTTCATCAAGTCATGATCAAGACTTTAAATTCTCGCTACACCATACTTCAAACACGGAGTAATCAATGAATTGATCAATTGAAAATTGAAGTCAAGCAAATGAGTTAATATTTACCTAAATAATTTTTCAATTATATATATACAACTTTTTGTGCCATGCTGTTACAAGATTTCAGTTACAATTCTAAAAGTCAAGCAAATGAGTTAATTAAATATTTACCTAAATAATTTTTCAATATACAACACATGTTCAGATGACTATTTGTGCCATGCTGTTACACGATTTCAGTTATAATTCTAAAATTGAATTAGTATGTAAATATATGTTATACTGTCAATATCCACAAAGCGAGTGTAGTCTACTGTACTCGGTCATGCCGGTAGATAGCGGTACATATACGTACTGCTTACATCTCGTGCTTACTTGTGTGAACTATAAATCAATAACAAAAATGGTTCATATATTTCTATATATGACTTCACAAATTATGCGGTGTCTGAATTGATTTGATTTAAACATATTTTATTGTATCTTAATATATACATGGGAATTGGGCACAAGTTATCAAACTTATATTAAGCCTTTTCCCTATATAATTTTACATACATATAATACATTTATTTTACAAGATGACATATATTTACATATGAGAGAGAGAGAGAGAGAGAGAGAGAGAGAGAGAGAGAGAGAGAGAGAGAGAGTTATAATGAAGATATAATTTAAAAAAAATCATTATGACTATAGATTATCAAATGAATAAATAATTCAAGTAAACTATTCCAATAAACTATTCCGATGCCGATAGCAGAAGTTCACACTATTCACTTTTCAAAACACTTTGCTGTTTCTAAAGTTCATCACATCCTGTGCCATGGTTAGCTCTCTCCGTTCGCTTCCTATGCCTCCTGGAAATTCGATTCTCTTTTGCCATCGGCATCGGAATAGATATGATAAGCACACATAAATTTACACAGATATATATAGAGAGATAAGGGGAATTAAAATCTATACGAATCAAGAATGTACTTCTGAGTGTTTTTACATATTGTAACATTATCCTCTATGGATAAATCACTGCTTCCATACAGTAATAGCTGCAGATCTAGCGGTATGAAATTGTTCAGATTTCGGTACAATTCGATTCTCTGTTCAACATAATTATTACAGACGAAGAAGAAATGATATGTATCCTCAATAGGATGACCACATTGACAGTGACTATAATCAATCAGATGAGATCGGAAAAGGTCATTATTTAAAGTACTACAACTATTTCTTAATCTTGCATGCAATATATTAGATTTTCTATTTCCAACAGAGTAATAATAAGGTACTTTTGATATATTAGTGATAGACTTTTTAAAAACTAAGTATGAGTTACTTGCCTAGTTTCTAAATCTAATTGGTTCCAAAGTCGAATAGTAGCCGGGAAAAACGAAATATTGGTCAAATGAAGTCGGAAATTTGGTAAAGAGTAGTTATTGGCGTCTCGGAGGTTATAGTGAGAGTTTTCAGATACTAGAGGAGGCAGTAGAGTGGATAAATAGTTTGGTGTTAGGTGATTTGTGACTTTATAGAAAAGTTGCAGTTTTCTCCTAGTACGACGAGTTGCAAGTGGTTCTAAACCACTTTCAGAATATAATGAAAGTCTGCTAGCAAAAGATGGTAATCCAGTAATTATTCTTGCTATTTCTAAGTTAAGTTTTTCCAATTTGTCTGCATCACCGAGAGAACAACCGTCCCAAACCTCACAACAGTATTCAAATAATGGCAGAATATAAGACTTGTAAATTTTAATTAAAGTTTGTCTGTTTAAAAGATATTTGAGCTTTCGGAGGATACTTACCTGTTTTGATACCTTTTTACAAGTGTTGTCAATATGAGTGGACCATCTGCAATTTGCATCTAAAGTAACTCCTAGGTGTTTATGATTATCAACAAATTCTACATCCACATTATTAAAGCTTATATCTACAACATGTTCGTGTTCATTGTTTGAAATAAGTAAAGCTTCCGTTTTCAGAGGGTTGAATTTCACCAGCCATGTTTCTGCCCAATTTTGAATTTTAACTAAGTCATTATTTATTTTCGTTTCAATTTCCAAGAGCGATCGACCAGAACATAATAAGGAGGTATCATCAGCAAATAATTTGGAAAGACTTTCAAGGTTATCTGATATGTCATTTATATATAGGATAAAAAGAAGAGGACCCAATACTGACCCTTGCGGAACGCCAGCATTAGTAGTTCTGACGGAAAATTTACTAATTCCTACGAAAACTTGTTGTTTCCGGTTTCTGATATAATAATTTAACCATTTTAAAAGTTTTCCGTTTATTCCATAATTAGCTAATTTTACATTTAGTCCCTTGTGCCACACACGATCGAACGCTTTGGAGATATCACAAAAAACTAGACACGTTGGTTGCTTTTTTTCCAAATTTTCACAAACAGTATGATAAATTTCTATCATTTGATGAACGGTAGAGTGACCAGGTTGGAAACCTGACTGGTATTTATATATAAGTGAGTTTTCAAGTAAATAATTATTCAAAAATTTCACAACTAAGCGTTCAAAAACTTTACCACTAGTACTGAGTAATGATATAGGTCTATAATTTGAAGAAACATGTTTATCCCCATTCTTAAATAATGGCATAACTATTGCTAATTTCCAATGTTCTGGAAAGACACCAGTATCCAACGAGTATCTAAAAATTAATGATAAAGGATAAGCTACAGATACTGCAGTATTTTTTAACATACTGTGACTAATCCCATCATGACCTACAGCTTTGTATATAGATAAAGATTTAAGTATGTCGATTACGTCATTGAGTTCAAATTGTATGTCTGATATAGTAGCGTCCGTCCTAAGTTCGACCCCTGGCTCGTCGATGTTTGTGTCGTCAATAGTAGAAATGGAAACAAAGTAATCATTTAGTATATTAGCTTTATCTACATCTGTCATTACAAGATCTCCGTTATTATTTACAAGGGGTGGTATAGTATTAACAGTTTCAGTAGATTTTATTAATATGCGGACAACTTTCCAAAAATTTCTAGGATTCGAATCAGAAAAACGGTCTAAAATACCATTTATGTCCGCATAGAACTGTTCTTTTATGTGCTTTTTTAGATTATTAACGTGATTACGTTGTCTCCGAAAATTCGTCAAGTTTCTTATAGAGCGATTAGATTTAAAAAAAATTAAAAGTCTGTCTCTTTTCCTTATTTCACGTCGAAGGTCAAAATTAAACCAAGGCTTGTCATTAGGTCGTATTGTAACAGTTTTCGTAGGAATGCACTCCTCAGCTATGTCCAAATATTTTTCTGTAAACTTAACACACATGTCATCTGGGGAGTGCGAGGTAGAGAATAAATCATCCCAGTCTGTATCGTCAAGTTTACTATTAAAAAGTTCGTAATTAGCTTCATTGTAACATCTTATGGTTCGTTTAAACGTCCTGGTAATTACTGTGCCTACAGTCAGTTCTACAGTCGTCGCTTTATGGTCAGATACCTCATCGCCAATGTCAATTACGTCAGAAAAGTTAGAAGTACACGTGTCGGAGAGTAAAATGGGGTCAAGTAAGGTAGAGCTCGTGCGTCCTATGCGTGTCGGTTTGTCGATTACATTAGTTAGGTGAAAGGTGTGGATAATATCATACACAACGTGCGTGTTTTCTACAGTTAAAAGATCAACATTTATATCACCAACTAATACTATATTTGGGGTTTCCTGAATAGCAGTGTCTATAGAATTCTGTAGATGATTCCAAAAGGATTGTGCGATATTAGGAGGCCTATACAGAGTACACAGAAGATATTTTTTATATGGAAAATTGATCTCCGTCCAAATAACCTCACCCACCTGAAATTCTAAGTCAGCTCTACGACGGGTGCACAAGAGACTGGATGTAAATACTGCTATCCCCCCTCCCGGGGTTCCCCGGTCCTTACGTTATAACTCGTAACCACCCAGGAGTATATCAGCGTCAGAAATAGAAGGATCAAGGTGAGTCTCGGTGACGCAAACAATATCATAATCAGAAGCCAAATTTTCTAAATGTGATAACTTATTTCTTAGACTACGAATATTCAAGTGGAAAATAGATATACAGTTATTATAATCTGGGGGGCCTGGGTTAGGATGGACATTATTACAGGACAGGAGGAGGAGCTGAAGTATCAAGAGAAAACTAGAGTTATCTGTTATGCTGCATAATAAAACACGTGTTACTAAAAATAGTTTTGTAAACATAAACATCACGCTAGATCTACAGCCATTGAGAACATGGGACATTTAAATATAGACGAAAAACGTCTGAAGATCTGAATGAAGTGAATAAACGATGTATTAAATTATTTTTATGAAATATTCAAGTCATAGATCATTCTTTTTTTAAAAATACTGATTTCAGGTCCATTTTGGTAATTCAACTATAACGGCAATTAAAATACTTCTCGTTTTTTTTTAAAGCCAGAAAACCGAAATCCGGATTATCTAAAAACAAATGCAAAAAGACTTGTGATATTCACTTAATTTGATATTCAGCCGTTAATTGTTATTTGTAGTTTTATAACTTTTGATATATTGTGATTGATTCTCTATATAATATTGCTGTGGAACTTGTGTTATTTTTCAAACAAATTCATTTTAATAATTTGTTAATTTAAAATTTTCATCAAGTCATGATCAAGACTTGAAATTCTCACTACACCATACTTCAAACACGGAGTAATCAATGAATTGATAAACTGAAAATTTACCTTAAATAATTTTTCAATATACAACACATGTTCAGATGACTATTTGTGCCATGCTGTTACAAGATTTCAGTTACAATTCTAAAATTGAATTAGTATGTAAATATATGTTATCCTGTCAATATCCACAAAGCGAGTGTAGTTTACTGTACTCAAAGTCATGCCAGTAGATAGCGGTACATATACTTACTGCTTACATCTAGTGCTTACTTGTGTGAACTATAAATAATAACAAAATGGTTCATATATTTCTATATATGACTTCACAAATTATGTGGTGTCTGAAGATCTGAATGAAGTGAATAAACGATGTATTACATTATTTTTATGAAATATTCAAGTCATAGATCATTCTCTTAAAAATATTGATTTCAAGTCCATTTTGGTAATTTTACTATGACGGCAATCAGGCCTAGAATGGCGAATAAACCCCTAATATTTTACATATGATTAATTTTGACATTGGAGAACATAAAATTGTGCCCATTCTCTAAGAACTGGTAGAATGTACAGAATAGAGCTTCATAAATATATTCTCAAAATTACTAATTACCCCGGTAAATATAACATTTTACATAAACCTCCCATGACTGATGGTGAACTTAAACTTGCAAATCTCCTGTGTCATTCCAATTTTGATATGTGTAAATATATACACGTACGGTATATAACTATATAGATATGGAATGCTTCACAATTTGCATACAGTTATGGAATCTTATAACACCTCCAAAAATGTTCTCTCCACATAAAAGGTGTGATTTGTGCAATTACATTGCTGAATTGTGTGGTTCAGTATGATTGGATGATCAACATTGGAAAAGGACAATAAATAGGGAATGTGTCGTCCCATCGAATGGACTGTAATCTTTGTGATCAGGTTTGAAGTTGAAAATGAATCTTGAAGTTTTCTTTTCCTGTTTGCTGAATTATTCGATGAAGATAGTCTTTATCTGGTTGTTATTCTTTATCACATTGTTTACAATACTGTAATTATAACAGAAGTTTATCTTCTCATATACAGATTTATTAACATCAAATGATTCCTGAACAAAAGGAGTCAGGTTTTTTTGTTTTGAAGTACCATAAATGCTTGAGTACAGTTTCAATAGGATACATTCCTAATTCGGGCCTTGATTAGCAGCTCTGGTTTTGGTTTTCAGTAATTCTTTATGTGTGTTTCATCATATTTAGTTGAAATACAACTATGTATGCCAAACTAACGATGGAACTAGCCAAAATTTAGTGCATATTAGAAGTTGGCATCAATAAGGTCACAGAGTCCTAGCTGTATTATAACTGATGATGCCTTCCCGAAAGAAAGAAGACATATTTTATTTTCATCGATCCAAGATAGATCAACAAACTTCCAATTTCAATTAGGACCTTACAGAAACATGCATGTGTACAATCAAATCAGAACAGCTGCAAACATTTCAAATTATTTGCAATTAATTCCTAAGCCGATATCAGTAAATTTATCAACTTAAAACTAAGAAGATTACTGATTTTGCATTAAACAATAATGTTCGTTTACAGTACTTCCAGTACTTTGATTTTTTTTCATTTTTTCTAATTTTCTATGCAAGCGCCTGTGGACTGGACCTGTTTTTTTTAACCGTTTTCCTGGTAGGTATGGAACTACGAATACAGATACAACGAATATTGTTATATTATTGTCGTATGGGCTAACCACGAAATTTTGTACCCACAAAATAATTTGAAAGCACAATGGAAGAAAGTGCACACAAATATTATAATATATATGTTATAGAGTATTGTATACTTTTTAAAGAGCATGGAATAAATGTCCATGTATCTAGTCCTAGATTTGGTTTGTTTGGTTTGTTTTTGTTTAACGTCCTATTAACAGCCAGGGTCATTTTAGGACGTGCCAGGATTTGGAGGTGGAGGAAAGCCGGTGTCATATAAAATATTGACCCCTATAAAATACCGACCCAGGTCAGTATTTCATGGCGATCAGAATTTTATAGGACACCGGTGTACCCGGAGAAAAACCACCGGCCTACGGTCAGTACCTAGCAACCAGGGGCGTAGCGTCCACAAGAAAAAAAAAAGCCTGGGCTTGCACATAAAAATTCCTACCATGTGGGTTGGGCCAATATTTCAAGTAACTATCAAATTAAATATGAGTAATTATCATAACATCCAATTCTTGTATCAAATAACCAAATTAGTAACTAGTCTACCATGTACAATGTACCTTTTAATTGATGTAAGCCTAGTAATTCTGGAATATCAAAAACCTCATCTATGACTAGCCAATCAATTCTATGTTTCCGATTTTATAAAGTTGACAAGTGTATTTATTCAGAATGAAGACAAAATGTATACTGTGTGTATTGTTCAGGTTTTCGCCACAGCGACACAAAATTGAAAACTTTTACTCTTAAGTCGCTGTCTACCAATTGGGCAAACCTCGGACAGCTTGTTAAAGCCACATACTCCCAAACAACCTAAAATTCTAGTTGCACACATGTATTAATGGCAATCCAAGATGCTCATTCACTCTCTCCGAGCCTCAACACCACGGTTACACGCAAATTACATTGACATCGAATTGTCAAAAAAAGAATTAATTGTCTAAAGTCTAGATCAGTCTTCTTAAGAATAAAAAGTTATAAAATAACTGTCTCTGAAAACAATTGCATATCTTTACAAAATCTATAAAGGACTCGCACAACTAAATCAGCTGGTGTTTCACCTGAAACAAGTCCCCGAGAAAAATGTGTTTCTTAGGTTTGTAGCTGCTTTCCTGAGTAAATAACATATGAAAATTTAATGGGTATTTTCTGTGTACGAGAATAAAGAGTAGGGTCTTGACTCCTACTGAAAATAGAATGACGTAGAATTCGAGGTGTAAAAAGGCCGGAATACCCCAGGTGGGGGGATCCCCAGTGCACTGTAAATGTCAGGGTTACTGTCTTTCGAGTACCCGTGTGCTCTTATATGCCATTAAACCTATACAATTGCAACATTTATCCGATAGAAAAAACTTCAAACTTTAATTTGATATAAATTTCACATCATTTGAACTTCAAAAGAGCGAATGAAGGGATGGGGTCACTAGTAATAACATATAGTAAATTATTTAGTTCCGCTCCCAAACCCCTCGCCTGGGCTTACACATTCTCATTGGTCTAGCTACGCCCCTGGCAACTGCCCCATGTATGTTTCGAACTCACAGCCCAGAGGTGGAGGGCTAGTGTTAAAGTGTCGGTAAAGGCTAGAATGACTTCCTGTCATAAGCATCTGTAAAAAAAGTAACCGTAACGAACAAACATACATATATATTTCTTTCTTACTTTCCAGGACATTTGCGATTGTGTAGAGAAAGTCGTGTTTATCCTGAGAATCGTCAGACGCCAGCCAGCCATGAAGCTTTTTACACTCTATCTGCAAAATATTCAATAACCATTTGAGAATTTAAACAAGAAATTTTCTTCCGGGACAAAAGATGATTGACGTTTATGAGTTAGTTCCTGATATACACCAAGGTCTGTTAAAATATCGAGATATGCAGGTTGATGATTACCATGATCAATAACATTATCTCATTTGAAAATATTCAACTGCTTTCATTGTATCTTTGAAGATATTTCCTCGCGTAAAGGACTTAATAAATGACCCCATTGTCCTAAAACTTCAGACACTTACTCACAATTATCTTTTCCCCATCAACATGCGAAATTGAGAAAATTGTTACTAAATTATATTTTTGTCATTCTCACTCTAATAGTTTTATCAAAACTTACTAGTATCTGATTGTATGGCAAGCCTTGTTATAATTTATTCCATTATTTTTACTCCAGGGATTACGATCACGTTCGCTGTAATCGTAACCACGGGAGTATCAAGGATGATTTTATTCATAGAGCAATGTTGCAGTTTATATGAAATATTTTACAAATACATATATTTTTTTAATTTTCTATAATAAATAAGTTTATGAGATATACAGTGTGTATCATATACTATATATTGTCATCTTATGGAATATATAAGATATCTTCAATATATATATTATATCTTATAAATTATATCTCATAAATGTTAAATGAGAAATCTTGTATCTTATCTTATATACAGTAATTTGGTCTATTAACTTTGCTCCATGATAAGATGGCAACTTGGCTTGCCAAATACATGTAATTGTTTATATTTGCATTTCAATCTCCCGGCATCCAAATTTAGGTCACTGTTACTATAAATAGATTTTCTATCTTTTCGCGCTACTACATCCGCTAATTATCAGATAGTGGTGTTACTTCAAACTCTTAGTCACAACTACCATCTCTTGTTATGCTATTTTATAGTGCTTCCTGGTCGATATTTTGATTCGACCATTCTTACCAACTTTTGTAGTGTAAACTTTACTTTTACAACAATTGCGAAACTTATATATCATTCTTGATGGGAGCACGCGAGGAGTCTTAATTACTGTGGGAGGAAACCGGAATACCCGGGAAAAGCCCACGTGGTCGGTCAGGTGACCCTATACGGGTTTACTTCCGATCGGGATATCGAACCCCGGCTGTCTAGGTGAAAGGCAAGTGTGTTACCATTGTACTACCCGATTATCGATCGTGGTGTATTGGCCAATATCACCAAAGAATACCGACATAGTAACGGAATTATAAATCCAACTCAAAATAAATCAAACGAGGGCACAATTTGAAGAATAAAATAAATTTGCATAGAGACGAGAAAAGGTATATAGGGGTAAACTAAAAACCTAAGGTAGTGGCATAAGGCATATCGACAAACAACGATCACGTCTGACTTCATATCGCATAAGAAAATAGAATATTTCCAAGTGATGTCGACAAAAAAAAAACTTTTCCGTGGCATTTATCACTCTCGAAAACTTGTGTTGTTGATTTCTCCATTTGAAGTCAATATCTGTCACGAAAATAGTGAAAAGGGGACAAGTTCTGCTGGGAAAGGTAGTGGAAGGAAGGGTGTTACTATCTAGAAATGGAAAGTTAACCACTGGTAAATGGTTATCATGCATCTTAAATGTAAGCTGTCCCCTTTGGTGATGTTTTAATTAAGTAAAGATCGAGGTAAGCGCAGCAGTCTGGTGGTGATATGAAAGATCAATGTTAAATCGGGCGGGGATTGGTAACGCTTGATCTGCCTTGCTGATTTTGATTTAGAATTAGGATTTCGTTATAATATCGGTATTCTCTGTTTAATTCATAATTCTCAACGTACCTCGGCCTGGTTCCAGTTGGTTCTCTGGCTGTTGAAATGAATACAGTTTTCCTTGTATTGTACCCATCCATGTTCACACTCAGAATGTACCAAGGTGACACCTGGCAATATAATAAAACATTTATTTCTGTGCCAATCTTTTATCAAAAATGATGGTACAGTGTAGTTAGATCTAGAGTAATACTAGTTATTTTAGTGATTAGAAGCGGAAACAGACTCATGACGTAACGTCATTGTCTATATCTATATGACGGAACGAAGAGTTTTTTATTATTATTATTTTTTTATTTTTATTTTTATAAATATATTTCCTTTTCACGTTTGCCTGGTAAAATACTTATGCACATCAATGTCCTTGTTAGCTTCACCCGAAGTCGTACGAGAAAAAAATTATAACTTGGTACTCTACAATAAATAGAGACTTGTATAGAGTTAGAATTATATATTCCAGCTTGAAACAAGCCTTTCTATTGGCTAAAATGTTTGTCCAATAGCATAAAAAATAACGTCATTGACTATTATGTCGCTTTTGATTGGCTACTAGGTACTTCCGCAAAGAAAATAGTCCGCCACAATATAATCATTCAACGTAATCCTGGAATAAACATACGATAGGTAATGACATCAACTGTTATTTAAACAGAGATAAAGACCCATAGTCACACATTTAGTCTTAATCTTATCAACATGGATCTGACATATTGTAGATTACATTATAGTTAATTTTCATTAAACATTTGTGTTATCGGTAAAAGGATTATTCCATGATCTAGATGAGGAATTGTGTACTTACCCAGGATGATAAAAAGGAGAGCGGACTCTTTAATGAACATGGTGATGATTTGGGTAACTGTAATTGTTGGAGTCTAAATGTCCTTACGGAATTGTCACACACCTAGTGAAGCCTGTAAAGTCGACCTAGATAGATTAAATGGTGCCCTCGTTATCGGATCAGTTCTGGAGTAGCAAACAGGCAAACTTGGTCAATATTATACAAATACTGGGCATGATTGTATAACACACACGTGCATGGCTCTATCATGGAAGATATAATGTACCCGGCCCCAACTCCACCAACCCAACGTTCCTTACGTTAAAGAAATTCCCTAACTTAAAATTGTCCATAGGTAAGCATGTTTCAATGTCTTAGATCAGGAGCGTTCAAGGATTCAAGGAACGTTCCTAAACTGAGACTTTCCCCTTAAATCCAATTAATGCTTTCATATCAAAATTTTTTAAGTTAAGAAATGTTTTTGCCTGTCTTGTAAAATAAATCTTTATTTTGAATATTTTGAATTTCAATCGATTTTCATTTCGTTTAGATTCTCAATCATGTGTACTAATTGACCAGTATAGTTTATGGGGTGAGCGTGTGTATATACATTGTACATAGGTCTACTTTGACACCGTTTCTTGTAAGGATTGGTTTTCTTTACGCTGCCTTCTGTACCTATCCCAATCAAAAGAATGAACATCTAGATTTTAATTAGAATGTACCCATCCATATTTTGGAATTAATTTTGAAATATTTTTTGGTCGTCTCCTATGAATAATTTAGGCCTTTACCAACACTGACGAGTCGTCCTAGAATGACAGAACAACTGTATGATGTACCTAACATCACTGGCAAGTCCTAGAATGACGGAACAACTGTATGATGTACCTAACATCACTGGCAAGGGCGTATATAACCATGATATACTGGAGTATATAACCATGGCATACTGGGGTATATAACCATGGCATACTGGGGTATATAACCATGACATACTGGAGTATATAACCATGACATACCGGGGTATATAACCATGACATACTGGAGTATATAACCATGACATACTGGGGTATATAACATGACATACTGGAGTATATAACCATGACATACTGGAATATATAACCATGACATACTGGGGTATATAACCATGACATACTGGGGTATATAACCATGATATACTGGAGTATATAACCATGACATACTGGAGTATATAACCATGACATACTGGAGTATATAACCATGACATACTGGGGTATATAACCATGACATACTGGGGTATATAACCAATGACATACTGGGGTATATAACCATGACATACTGGGGTATATAACCATGACATACAGGGGTATATAACCATGATATACTGGGGTATATAACCATGACATACTGGGGTATATAACCATGACATACTGGAGTATATAACCATGACATACTGGAGTATATAACCATGACATACTGGGGTATATAACCATGACATACTGGGGTATATAACCAATGACATACTGGGGTATATAACCATGACATACTGGGGTATATAACCATGACATACAGGGGTATATAACCATGATATACTGGGGTATATAACCAATGACATACTGGGGTATATAACCATGACATACTGGGGTATATAACCTTGACATACTGGGGTATATAACCATGATATACTGGGATATATAACATGACATACTGGGGTATATAACCATGACATACTGGAGTACATAACCATGACATACTGGGATATATATTCATGACATACTGGAGTATATAACCATGACATACTGGGGTATATAACCATGACATACTGGAGTATATAACTATGACATACTGCAGTATATAACCATGACATACTGGGGTATATAACATGATATACTGGAGGATATAACCATGACATACTGGGGTATATAACCATGACATACTGATGTATATAACCATGACATACTGGGGTATATAACCATGACATACTGGGGTATATAACCATGACATACTGGAGTATATAACCATGACATACTGGGGTATATAACCATGACATACTGGAGTATATAACCATGACATACTGGGGTATATAACCATGGCATACTGGAGTATATAACCATGGCATACTGGAGTATATAACCATGGCATACTGGGGTATATAACCATGACATACTGGAGTATATAACCATGGCATACTGGGGTATATAACCATGACATACTGGAGTATATAACCATGGCATACTGGGGTATATAACCATGACATACTGGAGTATATAACCATGACATACTGGAGTATATAACCATGATATACTGGAGTACATAACCATGACATACTGGGGTATATAACCATGACATACTGGAGTATATAACCATGACATACTGGAGTATATAACCATGACATACTGGGGTATATAACATGACATACTGGACTATATAACCATGACATACTGGAGTATATAACCATGACATACTGGAGTATATAACCATGACATACTGGGGTATATAACCATGACATACTGGGGTATATAACCATGACATACTGGGGTATATAACCATGATATACTGGAGTATATAACATGACATACTGGAGTATATAACCATGGCATACTGGGGTATATAACATGACATACTGGAGTATATAACCATGACATACTGGGGTATATAACATGGCATACTGGAGTATATAACCATGACATACTGGAGTATATAACCATGACATACTGGAGTATATAACCATGACATACTGGAGTATATAACCATGGCATACTGGGCTATATAACCATGACATACTGGAGTATATAACCATAACATACTGGGGTATATAACATGACATACTGGAGTATATAACCATGACATACTGGGGTATATAACATGGCATACTGGAGTATATAACATGACATACTGGAGTATATAACCATGACATACTGGAGTATATAACCATGACATACTGGAGTATATAACCATGACATACTGGAGTATATAACATGACATACTGGGCTATATAACCATGACATACTGGAGTATATAACCATAACATACTGGGGTATATAACATGACATACTGGAGTATATAACCATGACATACTGGGGTATATAACATGACATACTGGAGTATATAACCATGACATACTGGGGTATATAACATGACATACTGGAGTATATAACCATGACATACTGGGGTATATAACCATGACATACTGGGGTATATAACCATGACATACTGGGGTATATAACCATGACATACTGGGGTATATAACATGACATACTGGGATATATAACCATGACATACTGGAGTATATAACCATGACATACTGGAGTATATAACCATGACATACTGGGGTATATAACCATGACATACTGAGGTATATAACCATGACATACTGGAGTATATAACCATGACATACTGGGGTATATAACCATGACATACTGAGGTATATAACCATGACATACTGGGGTATATAACCATGACATACTGGGGTATATAACCATGACTTACTGAGGTATATAACCATGACATACTGGAGTATATAACCATGACATACTGAGGTATATAACCATGACATACTGGGGTATATAACCATGACATACTGGGGTATATAACATGACATACTGGGGTATATAACATGACATACTGGGGTATATAACCATGACATACTGAGGTATATAACCATGACATACTGGAGTATATAACCATGACATACTGGGGTATATAACCATGACATACTGGGGTATATAACCATGACATACTGGAGTATATAACCATGACATACTGGGGTATATAACCATGACATACTGGAGTATATAACCATGACATACTGGGGTATATAACCATGACATACTGAGGTATATAACCATGACATACTGGAGTATATAACCATGACATACTGAGGTATATAACCATGACATACTGGGGTATATAACATGACATACTGGGGTATATAACCATGACATACTGGGGTATATAACCATGACATACTGAGGTATATAACCATGACATACTGGGGTATATAACCATGACATACTGAGGTATATAACATGACATACTGAAGTATATAACCATGACATACTGGGGTATATAACCATGACATACTGGGGTATATAACCATGACATACTGGGGTATATAACCATGATATACTGGAGTATATAACATGACATACTGGAGTATATAACCATGGCATACTGGGGTATATAACATGACATACTGGAGTATATAACCATGACATACTGGGGTATATAACATGGCATACTGGAGTATATAACCATGACATACTGGAGTATATAACCATGACATACTGGAGTATATAACCATGACATACTGGAGTATATAACCATGGCATACTGGGCTATATAACCATGACATACTGGAGTATATAACCATAACATACTGGGGTATATAACATGACATACTGGAGTATATAACCATGACATACTGGGGTATATAACATGGCATACTGGAGTATATAACATGACATACTGGAGTATATAACCATGACATACTGGAGTATATAACCATGACATACTGGAGTATATAACCATGACATACTGGAGTATATAACATGACATACTGGGCTATATAACCATGACATACTGGATTATATAACCATAACATACTGGGGTATATAACATGACATACTGGAGTATATAACCATGACATACTGGGGTATATAACATGACATACTGGAGTATATAACCATGACATACTGGGGTATATAACATGACATACTGGAGTATACAACCATGACATACTGGGGTATATAACCATGACATACTGGGGTATATAACCATGACATACTGGGGTATATAACCATGACATACTGGGGTATATAACATGACATACTGGGATATATAACCATGACATACTGGAGTATATAACCATGACATACTGGAGTATATAACCATGACATACTGGGGTATATAACCATGACATACTGAGGTATATAACCATGACATACTGGAGTATATAACCATGACATACTGAGGTATATAACCATGACATACTGGGGTATATAACCATGACATACTGGGGTATATAACCATGACTTACTGAGGTATATAACCATGACATACTGGAGTATATAACCATGACATACTGAGGTATATAACCATGACATACTGGGGTATATAACCATGACATACTGGGGTATATAACATGACATACTGGGGTATATAACATGACATACTGGGGTATATAACCATGACATACTGAGGTATATAACCATGACATACTGGAGTATATAACCATGACATACTGGGGTATATAACCATGACATACTGGAGTATATAACCATGACATACTGGGGTATATAACCATGACATACTGGAGTATATAACCATGACATACTGGGGTATATAACCATGACATACTGAGGTATATAACCATGACATACTGGAGTATATAACCATGACATACTGAGGTATATAACCATGACATACTGGGGTATATAACATGACATACTGGGGTATATAACCATGACATACTGGGGTATATAACCATGACATACTGAGGTATATAACCATGACATACTGGGGTATATAACCATGACATACTGAGGTATATAACATGACATACTGAAGTATATAACCATGACATACTGGGGTATATAACCATGACATACTGGGGTATATAACATGACATACTGGGGTATATAACCATGATATACTGGAGTATATAACCATAACATACTGGGGTATATAACCATGACATACTGGGGTATATAACCATGACATACAGGGGTATATAACCATGACATACTGGAGTATATAACCATGACATACTGGAGTATATAACATGGCATACTGGAGTATATAACCATGGCATACTGGGGTATATAACATGACATATTGGAGTATATAACCATGACATACTGGGGTATATAACCATGACATACTGGAGTATATAACCATGACATACTGGGGTATATAACCATGACATATTGGAGTATATAACCATGACATACTGGGGTATATAACCATGACATACTGAGGTATATAACCATGACATACTGGGGTATATAACCATGACATACTGAGGTATATAACCATGACATACTGGGGTATATAACCATGACATACTGGGGTATATAACCATGACATACTGAGGTATATAACCATGACATACTGGGGTATATAACCATGACATACTGGGGTATATAACCATGACACACTGGAGTATATAACCATGACATACTGGAGTATATAACCATGACATACTGGGATATATAACCATGATATACTGGAGTACATAACCATGACATACTGGGGTATATAACCATGACATACTGGAGTATATAACCATGACATACTGGGGTATATAACCATGATATACTGGAGTACATAACCATGACATACTGGGATATATAACCATGACATACTGGAGTATATAACCATGACATACTGGGGTATATAACCATGATATACTGGAGTATATAACATGACATACTGGAGTATATAACCATGGCATACTGGGGTATATAACATGACATATTGGAGTATATAACCATGACATACTGGAGTATATAACATGACTACTGGAGTATATAACCATGACATACTGGGGTATATAACCATGACATACTGGGGTATATAACCATGACATACTGGGGTATATAACCATGACATACAGGGGTATATAACCATAGCATACTGGAGTATATAACCATGACATACTGGGGTATATAACATGACATACTGGAGTATATAACCATGACATACTGGAGTATATAACCATGACATACTGGGGTATATAACATGACATACTGGGGTATATAACCATGACATACTGGGATATATAACCATGACATACTGGAGTATATAACCATGACATACTGAGGTATATAACCATGACATACTGGGGTATATAACCATGACATACTGGGGTATATAACCATGACATACTGGAGTATATAACCATGACATACTGGGGTATATAACATGACATACTGGGGTATATAACCATGATATACTGGAGTACATAACCATGACATACTGGGATATATAACCATGACATACTGGAGTATATAACCATGACATACTGGGGTATATAACCATGACATATTGGAGTATATAACCATGACATACTGGGGTATATAACCATGACATACTGAGGTATATAACCATGACATACTGGGGTATATAACCATGACATACTGGGGTATATAACCATGACATACTGGGATATATATTTCTGACGTCATTGATATACGAAAGTAATAAACAAAACGAATATATCACGTGAACCCGTTTTAGTCATTTATTCAGTATTGATGCATTACATCTAAAATGACGTATTGATTTCACAGCTATCGACGGCCTATAACATTCGGTCCTGTAGTGCTGAGCCTGTAATGGTAGAGAATAAGTCATTGTTTTAAATCCAATATTGAAGAAACATTTAAATATCAAAGGCATACACGTATAAGATGATGCAGGATACGTGCATATCAATGGTGTAATGCTCAGTTAAAGAAATTCCGCTGACAACTTTTCGTAAGATTGAACGAATTATACTCCAGTGGTTAGCAAAATCAAATATGTATTTGGCAATAAATTTAGTATATACATGTATATATATTAAATAATGATAAATTCGGTATACAACTGTTCTATACTTCTAGGAATCTTTCTTCCACACATGTACTCTCAGGTGTTATAATAAACAGTTATTACTTTGGACCATTCCATAGTTGTACATCAACTTTTTGTGTGTGTGGAGCATTGCTGTGGGACATGGGTGGAATACGTCGAATCGTAATACATATAATTTAACATACGAATACAACATATCGAAAGGAAACATTTATATATAGACCCCGCTTACCCTTCCGGACCGCCTGGTCAAAATGGTCTTGTTTATATTATCTGTTTAGCTAGAATCGAATGTTGGATTTGCAGCAGAACTTTTTTCTTAATGTCTCCCTATCGGAAATTACTACTCGGGCAAAATGTCTTGAGGTAAATTTGACCTGTAAAAATACTGACCTAAAATTGACCTGAAATTGACCTGAAAATGAACTGAAAGGAGTGAATTTCACATGAAGAAATTTTCAGGACAATTTCAGTCAACTTTCTTGACATGAATTGAATATTTTGTTCTTTTCAGGTCAATTTTACCTGAAAATTCCACTTGAAATTTGCCTGAATTCGACCTGAATTGATATGTAGGACATTTTTTGCCTGTGTAACTTTAGAACAAAAAGAGTAATCAAAATCTTTCTCTTTAGCGAATTGATTTGTGTCATCATGACTGTACCTTACAAAGTCTTGTATAGATACCCTTAAACATTGAAGTGGCAGCGAGATCTGGGTGGTTTGTGTGGAAGAGTTGATTTATCGTATTTCAAAGCAAATCCTTACTGCCTAAAGACAGCTGGACTACTGTACCGTCAGATAATGTCAGACACACAGATCTGATTCAATAAACAAATGTCTTACTCGACTTGATTATTGAATATCTTTATATTTGATCTCTATTTATATCAAGCTTTTACGTACGGTTTTTCACATATATAGTATTCCGCGCCATGTACATTTGATCTGTTTCCGTGCGTGTGTTCCGAATGGGATCCACAAGACTCGTCAGACCATATGAGATCCCGATCATTCTCAAATTTAAGGGACAAACAGTTCCTGGAGTTGTTACCGTCTGGTTCCCCTGTACCCCATCTTGTGAATGGACCAACATGAACGCCGGTTTCTAGCCATCGCCATTCGTTTTCAAAAGCTATGTCACTGCCGCCGATGAAGTAGTGATTGAAATGAAAGCCTGGGATACAAATCACAGGAAAACATCTTAATGAACATTGAGTTAGAAAAATAGTTTTATTACCGTACAGCATGTTACATTTTCCAAATTCATGGTATTTATTTAAAATCATCAATACTGCCATAATCATTTTAATTAACATTTGCATTTTTATTGTGGTTTCACTAAAAGACAAAATTATTTAAATTGATTGACACTGATAGCACTGAAACTACTTAGTAAAAGACATACAATTCGTATCTGCATAAAAGCCACCTCTATATCACAAAAATAAATAAACAAATAAAAAATAAATGAATAAATACAAAAATACAAAATTGCCTTTAAAAGGCCATTTTTATCACCTCTATATCACAACAAGTTCACATCTATCTAACAAAAACTACATAGAAATGAAATCCATCTCTATATCATAAAACCTGCCTATAAAAACCACTTCTATATAACAAAACCTGAGTATAAAACAGAAACTGTCTAATAAGGTCTCATTTCTATATCACAAAAACTGTGTATAAAGGGCACATCTATACCTAACAAACTGTCTATGAAGGCCACAGCTCTATATCATAAAACCAGTCTGTAAGGTCATCTCTACATCACAAAAAATGTCTACGAAGACTACCTGTTTCAGCAACCAATCACGTTAAACCTCTCTATAGAGGCCATCTGTCATTGAAAGTAGCATTTCTCTGATCTTATTACTGATATGTTTTATATACCAAAAAGTAGATATCAAACGTAGTCTGGTAAAGTGTCCTACTTTTGAGGGCGTATAAAATACCGGACAGGAAATCGTGTTTAGCTTCATTGTCATCAGACATCAACCACGCGTTCCGCCTACGACAGTCAAACTGTTCAACAGAAAAAAAACAGTTAAGTTCAAACAAATCTCATAGAAGTATTGCAAACATATTCTGAAACAAAGAATTCGAATGGTAAGAAAAACAAGCTTGTTCCACTTTTTAGTATAAACAAGTATATGTCATGGTTTATGAAAAGCATTCTGTATCGATGACGTAGAGCTATCGAATTTGCTATTGACAGATAAACAAGGTGACAGGGGAAATATTATTATGCTCAATAGATAGAGCATCATCAGATCTGTAGTAAAACTAACAATGATGACATCATCAAATTTGTAGGAAAACTAACAATGATGACATCATCAAATCTATAGTAAACTAACAATGATGACATCATTAAATTTGTAGGGAAACTAACAATGATGAAATCATCAGATCTGTAGTAAACTAACAATGGTGACATCATCAGATCTGTAGTAAACTAACAATGATGACATCATCAAATCTGTAGAATTACATACAATAATGACAATGATATCATAATCAAATCTGTAGTTTCACAATTTGTAGGGAAACTAACAATGATGAAATCATCAGATCTGTAGTAAACTAACAATGGTGACATCATCAGATCTGTAGTAAACTAACAATGATGACATCATCAAATCTGTAGAATTACATACAATAATGACAATGATGTCATAATCAAATCTGTAGTTTCACAAACAATGGTGACATCATCGAAACGTCATGACAACCAGAGTTGTATGCTAGATAAGTACAGTACTTTTATTACAATTGATTCGTCTTGTTGTACTTTTGGCGAGTTTTTCAGGACTTTCAATGTTGTCAAACGAGTAACTTGTGTATTTTTTTTTGTATTTTTTTGTTTTTGTTTTTTGTTGTTGTTGTTGTTCTGATTTTTCTTACTTCCGCATCAATCCAGATCTTTTGAATATTACTAAACCACAGACAGTCTTCTTTAAACTCGGTCCATCCAGGCTCACAAGCAGGGTATACCACGCCCAAACCTGTGTAATGAGAACAGTTTCCGGGAGGTCAGACACTACTACCAATACATAACTATAATATATGACTTTGATATTACACTTATCCGTTTTTTACGAACCCTTGTGTTTATTAACATGTAAACAAATGCCACCCTATTTTGATAGATTATTGTACTATCAGAATTATAATAGGGAATCATATTGTTCTTTTTTGAGCTTTTTATTAAAATTAATAACTCTATAACATCAAATCTTCGTGGTAAATATTCTATGTTTTCGTAATTGGTAATGAAACTATGGAAATAAAGACAACAAATTTATCTAATATACTATATCATTTCTTTTTATATTTTGTATCCACGAAAATATCTACCACGAAAATATCTACCTTAAAGTATCCACGTTCACTTCATGATACATGTATGACATAGTTCTACCAAATCCAGCAGTAGATTTTGATATGTATTCTTGTACTCTTTCTTGCAAACCTGTGTCTATGTAAAATAATCTATATATATACATTATGTTTATGCCAATGATGCTATCTCAATGATTTCATGTAATATATTTGTAATATGGGAGAGGCGTCCATAAGTTGAAAAAAAAAATTGTGCTTAAAGCTTTATCACAATTAAATTGGCAATAAAATATGTTTAAAGTCAAAAAGTCATAGTTCTACCTCCGAATGTTTCACGTGATAATGTTCCTAGATTTATTGTCACCATATGTTGGTATATATGTTAATCACAAATCAAAAATAATACACGAATTAGCTTTCTAAGTAGCTGAAACATAAAAGAAGCATTATCTGAAAATGAGAAATGGCCCAAATAATGAGAAATGAATAAAAACCTTACCACATAGTAAAAGTATTATCACAGCATACATCTTTGTAAAGGACTGGTATGGAATACGACTTCTAGTGACGTAAACACATATTTCGGGCACGCTAAACATGTACGGTTGAGTTCAAGGTCATTGACATAAAGGTCACGAATGGGGACGTTGTATAATAGTTCGATAAGACAGGGCGGTCATTATCTAGTCTGAAAAGTGCATGTTTGATTCGGTGATGTCAGGACTGTAGAGTTGGTTAATCTGGATGTCGGTGAAGGAACGAATAAATGGAAGGTTCATATTATTGTGCCTTATCTTTAATTTGTCACTGTCACAGATCGGTGTCAGTTCGTGGTAACCGACTTTGTAACACGATTCTGGTGTCCGGATTTATTACCATTTTCACATTTGGACCTCTCTATTACACATACTACTCACAATGTTCAAGTGCTCCATTTATTCAGTATATCATACGGAAGTCATTATTAAAATTTAAAAGATTTATATTAAGGGTAGATGTCAACCATTCGTTAATTAAAATGTTATAATAAATCACACATTGTTGTTCTGTCTCAACTGAAACAATTGAAAACAAGTTCAACAACAATATTAAATCTAAAAAATGGCCTTACCTTGGAAGACAGTAAAATCATTATTATACATATGTATAACCATTGAACTGAACTTTGAATATCTACCTTCATACTACCAAACACAATGTAACAGCAACTAATGACTACAATTAGTTTTGTTTTTTGTTTGTTATCTATCTCTTCACCATCAACTAAAAGTCTAATATTTGTTAATTTTTGTTTTCAATCTCTTCACCATCAAGGAAAAAGTTTACAATTTGTTCATTTTTGTTTTCAATCTCTAAACCATCAAGGAAAAAGTTTACAATTTGTCAAAGTAATTAATTCTAGTATCGCTGTCAATGTGAAGCACGGGGTTTCAAATTTTGAGGGGTTAGGGGTATATGCTCTACCACACAGAATCTATAACGGATATGTGTTCTGTGTATGAAATTTTAGCTCTTCGACAATGATGTTTTAAAATGTGGCTTGCTACTCATTCTCTTGTCGATAGTTCATTTCCAGCCCAATATGATAACAAAAAATGCTCTATGTTATAAAACAATAGAAATAATAGTTGTAGTCTGAAACTTTTATTGGGTGGTAGTTGAAGGTTCAAACAAGTCTTCATCCGATAACTCCGATTGTGTCCTTCGTTGCCCTGAAATGCAACAGAAACTATTAAAGGCATGAATTACAAGTACAAATGTAATAACAGATAAATAAATAAATAGATAAATAAATAAATAAACAAAAAGAAAAACAGTAGTATTAACCTAGATATGGCATTCAATGAATGGGATAGTTTGTTTGTTGGGTTTATCATCCGTTAACAGCCAGTGAGACGGAGTCTCCTTGTAGTAGTTGGTGACTAGTTCACTGAACAACATACAGGAAGCCAGTCGAATGTCATCCAGAGCAATTAGGGTAAAGTGTCTTGCCCGAGAATACAACCACGACAGCACAGACCAGCCTGTTTTTCTCAACTTCGAGAAACACAAACCGACACGGGTATGGAGTGTCGAACCACGAACCTCGGATCTTCATCTGAGATCATTTGTGGCCGGCGCTCTAACCGACTGAACTATCGCGGCCCCTGAACAGCATATACATATGTTCTTTCGTTTGGACAAAACATTTTAATCGGGACATAATACTTCACACAACAACACATTGTTTTCCAAGGAAATAATGTTGATGTTGATAAGTTTCATCCCCCCCCCCCCCCCCACCCCCACCCAAAAAAAAATTAAAAATTAAAAAAATATTAAAAAAAAAAAAAGTAATATAAATAAATATAAGGACGATAGTTTTTTATGAATTTGGAAACAAAAGGTTTGTGAACATATTACATGGATCAACATAATATATTTTCATAATGTTGGCCTTGTTGGTTCTTGTATCCCTTAAGTTACAGGATCTACGATATTCACGTAAAACAGTTCTCTGAGAAACGACAATTAAGGTGAATACAGACAATAAGATATTAAATTATTTTGTTTTCACTGTCATTATCGTAATGAGGAGATATTGACGATGGATTTTCGCCAATTCGTTATTTTTTTGTACCGATAATAATTTTCTGTTGATTTTCAATATAACAAGCGGAAATGTAAAAGAAATTTTCAAACTCCTTTTCATATCGTAATATCAATGAAAGCAGGCGTTGTTTTATGTATCAACACCGTAGGACCAATATGTATCTAATATTTTACTGGTAAACAATGGCACATTACTTCATTTCGCATATGAAGTGGTATTTATGCGTGCAATCGTAGTCCCTCCAGACCAGACTGTTGGCCGAGTTCATGGTTAAAGCGACACAGTTTTGGCCGTCGAGCCCGTTTGGCTGTCCCTTATCCCAGAATGTGGTCGACTCGACAGACACACCCGTCTCCACCCATCGCCACTGGTTCTCGACGACGAAGTCACTGACGCCATTCCAGAAATGTCGTAAGTGCCAGTCTGGAGATAGAGACACAGTTCATCAGAATTTACATGTAGAAGTATGGGACGGGACGGGACGGGACGGGACGGGCCGGGCCGGGACGGGAGTCCATGGGATGGCATGTGGCATGGTATGGCATGATATGATATGATATGATATGATATGGTATGGTATGGTATGGTATGGTGTGGTATGGTATGGTATGGTATGGTATAATATGGTATGGTATGATATAGCATTTACTCTGCTTTTATTCCGCAATTTTCGTGAGAGATATCAACCACTGACTTAAGATGCAGGTTAATGAAGACCATTAGATAGAAGTTTTATGGTCAATATCATGATGTAATTTGGAATATTCTATTTCCTTATGTGAAATGAAGTCAGACGTGTTCAATACTTGTTGAGAAATACCTATGGTTCCGTTCACTCTCCCGTAGCTCTCATGAAGAATTAGTCTATTTCCTAACGCAATATAAAAACGAAATTGATACGGCCTAGTGATTCTGTTGTCACCACCCTAACTTTCATTTCAGAGTGTGACTTAATTCAGATTTGACCTAGATTTGAATGCCGAGTGTCGTCGATAAAACAGAAGACGTTTACTCTTCCTGAACACCTGGTCGTAATCTCCTTGTAGCTTTTATAGGAGTCTCCATGCAGATATATGTTTATATTTTGCCTTCGTTTTTTATTCGATTTGAGCTTGAAATACAGTTTCGTTATTACGTAAATAGTCTTTGTTGTTTTACTACACATACCATTGAAGAAGTTAGGAGTATTCACAGGATTGATCTACCACAATAGAAGACGTAAGAAGTATTAGATATTGAAGGCGTTTCATGGATTAGATATTTGATAGATTTACCATGACAGAAAAAGTTACAAGTGTTAAATATTTTATAGATTTACCATGACAGAAAAATGTACAAGTGTTAAATATTCTGCAGATTTACCATGATAGAAAAATGTACAATTGTTAAATATTCTGCAGATTTACCATGATAGAAAAAGTTACAAGTGTTAAATATTCTGTAGATTTACCATGATAGAAAAAGTTACAAGTGTTAGACATTCTGTAGATGTACCATCATAGAAGACGTTACCTGTATTAAATACTTTATAATTTACCTTGATAGAAGACGTTAAAAGTATCAAATATTAGAAATATTTACTATGAGAGAAGACGTTGATGAACATTTCGATGAAGTCGTGTTTATCCTCATTATCGTCCGTTACCAGGTAACTTGGATAGTTCCTACAGACGTTCTGTGGATGAGACAAAAGACACACATGGTTTAAAGCAACTCTTTAAACAACTTTAGGACTACATGTAGATAAGAAGAGTCAGACTGAATCAAACTGCGTCCTATATCAGTTTCGTCCTTGTAGGACTCATCAGTGAGGGTAGGATACTTGTAGATAGCTAGAAGGCGATCACATCTACTCAAATTATATGAAGGAAAGAAATGTCCAAATCTGAATGGAGAGTCTCATAATTCAATACATTTCATAATTTTCAATATCATAAAAGAACTTAAATTTTAAACCGAGTCGCTATTCAATTAAATTAAAACGTGAAAATCAAGTTACGATAAACCCGGAGACTAAAGAAATCCACCAGGGTGTCTACCACCTGCAATCTCACAGGATTGTACAAAAGATACACATGTACATTACATTGTAAATTTGACATGCAGTGCTTTATCACGGAGAGATCTCAAAGGATTGTACTTCATTTAAATTAATAACATATTCAAGTGACTAAACGCCAAATAAGGAATATAAAACCACGTGGTTTTGGTTCTTAACGTCATCGATGCTAGAGAATAATTTACTATCAGTGTCTGTAAATGTTATACCTCAGCTTCATGCCATCCCATCGTAGTGTTGGTCACAAACAACAGGCATTCGTCTTGATATTCAACCCATCCTCTTGGGCAAGATGTCAATACCAACTCCACTCCTGTAATACAGATCAGAGGTCATTGATAATTGTTTATAGGTCATTTGTCATTGGTCAAAGGTCATAGGTCATTAGCCATCTGTAATTAGCTAAAGGTCATTGGTAAACTGTCTAACTTGTCATTGGTCACATGTCAAATGTCATGGGTCAAAGGTAATGAGCCATTTGTTATTGGTTATTAGATAATAGTCGTTGGTCATATGCCATATGCCATAGGTTAAAGGTCATGAACCATTTTTTATAAATTATAATAGTCATTGGTCACATGTTATATGCCATTTGTCAAAGGCCATGAACCATTTTTTACAAGTCATTAGGTAATAGTCATTGGTCATATGTCATGGGTCAAAGTTCATGAACAATTTGTGATAGGTTATTAGGTAAAAGTCAATGGCCATATGTCATATTGCTTCGGTCAAAGGTCATAAGCCATTTTCCAATGCCATTGGTCATATGTCATGGGTCAAAGGTCATGAACCAATTGTTATAGGTCATTAGGTAAAAGTTGTTGGTCATATGTCATATGCCTTCGGTAAAAGGTCATTCGGCATTGGTCATATGTAATTATATCTTTTTTCATTGGTCAAAGCTCATGATTCATTTAGCAGAAGTTATTGGTCATTTTTGCATGTCATACAGCGACCCACGCAACATCTATCATATCAATGTATGCATCAGACGAGTAATCAACATGAGCCAAACAAAACACTGGAGACAAAATCAGAAGCAGGAAGGATTCTCGTAACTAGGATGAGTATGTGTAGTTAGTGTATAGAGTTGTTGTCATTGTAGCCAAAATTTTCATTCTGTGATTCATACAGATTTTGAAAAATGCAAACGGGGCGCCAGGTTTTCAGTAACCGACATTAGTAGGTAAATATGTCTGACTTTGTGAAATTATAACTGCCTGTCATCAGCCTAAAAATTATCGAAATAGTTGTTATCCCATAATTTAAAGTTCTCATCATTTACAGATTTATGGGAATAAAACGGGGGTATTAACTATTATCACAGTCCTATAGATTATAAATGATATCGGGAAATATACAAGCAAAATCTGTGTTACCTGAACATATCAGGACCACAAACAGAGCGAAAGACGGCGCCATCTTGGTTGTAAGAGAATTCGGTATATGCATTCATTTAGATTAGATCAGGCCATGTGTCTGGCTTACTATCGGTCAGGCCGATAACATTTAGAAAGACAGGAAAGAACTGGCATGAAGATAGAAAAAAGGAAATAGGAAAAATAAAAAATAAAACCTGTTTTAAATATTTAACTCAATTTGAAATTTGATCACAACTAAGGGGGTTTAGCAATGAGTGATGAATATGCATATTCAAAGCTTTCCTTACGAAACCTCACAGCTATATTTAGCATGGCCAGACGGTGTTGCGCGTAAAACTCTCAGATCTATTCACTGTTGGTCACGCAAAGGGCAAGGGGTCAAAGGTCGTATTCTAATATTTGTATAACATCTTGTATTCCTGATAATTCCTTATGAAACTTCACAAATGATCATTAGGGCGATGATATATATTTAAGCATTGAACTGTTTTTATATGGTATTTATGATCTATTTGAATGCCAGAGCTTTGCAGGCAAACAACATAATGTGCGTTTGATCATAAATACCATACAAAAACAGCTCAACGCTTATATTTACATTCCCTTTACTTTTTTATTTTTTAAATGCTATAATTCATATTTAAAATTCATAAGTCCCGCCTTACCGACAGTCAGCAGATTTTTTGTCAGTCGTTGGAACAGCCGGAACATGCATGGTCGCGTGCTTTTTGACAAACAAAATAGTGTATGGAAAATAGAAAATAAAAAAAACTCATTTTATTATCAACGTATTGCGCAAATGGCATATTTTTATAACAAATAATGTAGACAAAACAATTAGTCGTTAAACTTAATTAACCTGGATATTGTAGTTCCGGTTTGTGATGTATTAATACGCTGATAAGTGTAGCGCGTGATGGATGGCATTTAAACGTACATCAATGCCAGAGCACTCAAACACACTATATAGTGACAATGCCAGACAAATGTAAATATATATATGTTGTGCATACGGATCAAACCAGGGTGGCATGACATTTGTCTTATACATACAAACACATTATTATTGTACTGTTATCAGCATGTCTTTAGGCTGTTTTTGTAACCGAGGGAAATGCTTCCCGTTTACCATATCACTAACGTCAGTAGGTTTAAATCCCAGAACAGCAGACTTTTGCAGAAAAAAAGTCCCTCGTGTTATCATAAACGACACACGTGTTTTTTATGTTGAATTCATTATTTATTCCATAAATGTGTGTATATATATGTCGTAAAATTGTTAACACTTGCATAAGCTTTAATTGTTCAAGATAAAAGCCGTTTGTCGCGCATTGATATGATACAGGATTTAGAAGTGATGCGACGTTAAACGAATTGCATGGAGAGATTCCATGTTTCACGTTTTAGAAGAATATCCATTTGGGAATTCTAAATGAAATGTCTGTAGATGACAAGAATTCCAAGGACATTTCGTTTTACATAGATTCCATGTCCAATCGGATAGATGAGCGTTTACTTATACAAATACATTTATAATGTCATAATTCGTTAAGTTGCTTTATATCGTGGTGGCCTGTATCATTCAGCGTATTGATACCGGAAGTGACTGGCAGCCATATTTGTTTACCTAGGACACCTTGAGCTGTATCCATACACCGGAGGAACCACTGTTAATTGCAGTATACAGTTTCATATACATGTATTACAAATTGGCTTAATAACGGCATACAGGTTAAATACAACAAAGAATAAAAATGTGTTTAGGTATACTTCTACATCAAGTCGAAAATGTTTTAAAATATTGATGAACAAAGTGTCGTGTCGTTAATTATTTCTAACATATTGGATAATATGTTGTTTATGAAATATTTCATTTGGGAAAATTTCTTGAACAACATATGTCTATAACATATGGTTTGTCCTAGCTGTTGAAAGTTAATGGCAACATTTTGTCAATTCGGATGATGTCGTAAATATTTTGCCGAAATGTCGCTAAGGCAAGACTGCACTCAAAGATTATACGTCCATCTTTAACCAATCTTGGTATGTAGTTTTACACATTTCAACGAAACCGTCATTTGTGGAACATCATTAAAGTTTTAGGGTCCAGTGTCTGAAAATGAGATTAAATTGATTACACTCCATCATTGAATATAGTTACAATGGATATGAACATTTCAAACCCACTGAGCAGATTACATTAATTTAGTGTTTTGTGTAGTTTGGGGTTAAAAACCTGATATTTTGAGAACTTGATATAACATCTATATTGTATCTTCCGTTGACTTGAAGATTTAGTAACAAAGTGTCGTTTGGCGTTAGTGACGTCATTTTTTTTCTTTTTTTTTTCTTTTCATGCTGGAGGCATTGCGCGAACTGTGTTTGTGCTAATTATATAAATTATTTCTATAGTCGTGTAGTTACGGAAATTTATCAATGTAGCAATCTGTTAAAAATTGATAGTGCTCTAAAATTTGAAACAAATCACACGATACAACAGACATGTATTCTTCTCATTTCTCTGGAAAGGTATTTTTGTTGGAGGAAATATCAGGCATAAGTGAATTAGTTGTTATGCGATATTTGCTATTTGTTTTGCGATACATCAATGGATATCACAATAAAATTGCTGTAATACCTTTACTCTTAGAATTTATAACCTGGATCAGTTTTATAAAACAATATAATTATGATTGAAACAACAAACAGAGAATGCTGACATGAAAACGTAGCTGTAATTCTACCTCAAATTTGACAGAACGAGATGAAAATACTAACAAAATATAGGTTTACCAGAAGAATGACATAATGTTAAAGTACAAGAAGATACTTAATGTAAAAGTACAAGAAGATACTTAATGTGAAGTACAAGAAGATACTTAATGTAAAAGTACAAGAAGATACTTAATGTGAAGTACAAGAAGAATGACATAATGTAAAAGTACAAGAAGATATTTAATGTAAAAGTACAAGATACTTAATGTAAAAGTACAAGAAGATATTTAATGTAAAAGTACAAGAAGATACTTAATGTAAAAGTACAAGAAGATATTTAATGTAAAAGTACAAGAAGATATTTAATGTAAAAGTACAAGAAGATACTTAATGTAAAAGTACAAGAAGATACTTAATGTAAAAGTACAAGAAGATACTTAATATAAAAGTACAAGAAGATATTTAATGTAAAAGTACAAGAAGATACTTAATATAAAAGTACAAGAAGAATGACATAATGTGTTCCGGAAGTGTAAGCGTCTTCTGTTTCCCTGACAACAACTAACATACACATCTAGGTCAAATCTGACTTCAGCACATTCTCAAAATGAGGAATGGGATGATGACAACGAAATTACTCACCCGTGTTCCTTTTTAACAATAGTTTATCCACTAAGATACAAAAGCAAAACAATCGTCTAAATAATCTGCTTATTTAAGTATATCTTTTTTTTTCAATTTAGCCTCTAATAATTAACTTATTAGAGTATTTACATTTCAATTTAAATCAACCTCATTTCATCCTTTCCATTCTTCAGTCAATGCAAATAATAAAATATTTTCCCCCCTTAAATGTCAAACATATCACACGTTTTTATTCTTGTTTTTGTTTTTCATTATATTTAATTTGAGAATATTTATCACCAGGTCCTCAAACATTAAAGTAATAACTATTGTATGTGTTGTATGTGAGTTCCGGCTAGTCCTAAACACTGGCTTAATGTGTTAAATGTGAGTGAGAGTTTCGGTGAATCCTCAAAACGGGAATAGTATGTTATATATTAGTGAGAGTTTCGGTGCGTCCTAAGTAATGGTATCGCCGTGTGTGACACACATGTAACGTCACACACGCAGTGTATAATCTCGGACTATCTTTGTACTGGTTACTCGCATAGTCTATCCCAAAATGGCCGCGTCGTGGATCCTGTGTACCACTATAGCTTTCTCAGGTAATCAGTATTTTACAGGTCTGGTATGGAAAAAAATGATTCTTTTGATATCATTACTTGTAGTGCTATCTATAACTCGATTACTTATAAACCACCCATTAGAGACATGCTATTTTGTGGAAGAATATTGGGTTCCAACTGATGTCAAAACCCGATTTATTTATTAAATACTGAATACATATTTGATCTGAAGAAGCACTATTTCCAGGTGGAAATGGATGTCAAACTAATTGTTCTTTGTTCGGTTATCGACTATAAACACGTGTTTCGTCAATAATTTGGAGACATCACCTCTATACAGAGCCGCCATGTGAGCCATACTGGCTGTGGGTAAGTGTAGAGATCATTGGTGGTTTTATAATAGCCCATTTTCAAATCACCAAATGATGACTTGTAGAGTTAATATGACACTCCTGACAATGACCATATATATACTCTCTCATTTCAGGTTTTCTAGTTGTGCTCAGCACGTGTCCATCAGGTTGGATTGAGTTCAATCAAGAATGTTTTTTGTTTGGGACAACCAAGAAGACATGGAATGATGCTGAGGTATGACGTTGTAATTAATATTTAAACATATTATCACCGCTATATTATAATTGTATGAGTTATCGCATGTATCACGTGCCACGCAACCTGTATGTATGTCCAGTAAATTATCCTAATTGATGTAATATTTCATAATTCATTTGGTAGAGTGTCTTCCTTATACATCTTCAGGTTAAGCTCCAATATGTATATTCCGTTCCACACCCAGGACAATAAATGTGTCTCAAGACGTTAATATCATTAACTGCCTTGCGTTGTCGTGGTTACGACGTTCGCTGGACGATTTACCTATCGTATGGTGTTCAGTGAGGTAGCCACCAGCTGCTACAAGAAACCACGCCCCAAAATGACGTAGACCGCTCGCAGGACGATATTCAAACAACATTTATGCCATCAGTTCTACTTCCTCGTATTTGGAGCTCCCTTCCCATTCTAGATTATTTGAGATCATTTCCCATTTCTACACTGTCACGATTGTCAATATATTAGCTATGTAGCCCCATATTCCCGGACACTTGCTCAAGTGTGGAATTGATATTTTACAGGCTGACTGCCGGAAACACAATAGTTACCTGACCACAGACGATAATCTAGAAAAACACAACTTCCTGGAAGTATACCTCAACATATTCCACTGTAAGTATAACAGTCAATAATCAATGCCACTTGTGATAAGTGATATTTCCGACAAATGTCAGTAAAAGAATTGACAGTTGTGATAAGTGTCAGATATATACAGGTTCCAGCCATGAACGATACGAGTTATAGATGTTAGGTCCAATGTATGTCAAACCCTGTACGTGATTGTTGCGATAGATGTCAGTTCCGATAATTGTCAGTTCCGATAAGTATTATTTCCGATAGGTGTCAGTTCCGATAAGTATCAGTTCCGATTAGTATCCGTTCCGATAAGTATTATTTCCGATAGTTGTCAGTTCCGATAAGTATCAGTTCCGATTAGTTCCGTTCCGATAGGTGTCAGTTCCGATAAGTATTATTTCGGATAGATGTCATTTCCGATAAGTATCTGTTCCGATAGATATCCGTTCCGATAGATGTCAGTCCCGATATGTGTCCGTTCCGATAGGTGTCAGTTCCGATAGGTGTCCGTTCGGATAGGTCTCAGTTCCGATAAGTATCAGTTCCGATAGGTGTCGGTTCCGAAAAGTATCATTTCCATAAGTATTATTTCCGATAGGTGTAAGTTCCGATAGGTGTCAGTTCCGATAAGTATCTGTTCCGATAGGTGTCAGTTCCGATAGATGTCGGTTCCGAAAAGTATCATTTCCATAAGTATTATTTCCGATAGGTGTAAGTTCCGATAGGTGTCAGTTCCGATAAGTATCTGTTCCGATAGGTGTCAGTTCCGATAGGTGTCGGTTCAGAAAAGTATCATTTCCATAAGTATTATTTCCAATAAGTATCAGTCCCGATAAGTATTATTTCCGATAGGTGTCGGTTCCGATAGGTGTCGGTTCCGATAAGTATCAGTTCCGATAGGTGTCAGTTCCGATAGGTGTCGGTTCAGAAAAGTATCATTTCCATAAGTATTATTTCCGATAGGTATCAGTTCCGATAGGTTTCAGTTCCGATAAGTATTATTTCCGATAGGTGTCAGTTCCGATAGGTGTCGGTTCAGAAAAGTATAATTTCCATAAGTATTATTTCCGATAGGTATCAGTTCCGATAAGTATTATTTCAGATAGGTTTCAGTTCCGATAGGTGCCAGTTCCGATAGGTGTCAGTTCCGATAAGTATCTGTTCCGATAGATATCAGTTCCGATATGTATCAGTTGCGATATGTGTCAGTTCCGATAGGTGTCAGTTCCGATAGGTGTCAGTTCGGATAGGTCTCAGTTCCGATAGGTGTCAGTTCCGAAAAGTATCATTTCCATAAGTATTATTTCCAATAAGTATTATTTCCGATAGGTGTCAGTTCCGATAGGTGTCAGTTCCGATAGGTATCAGTTCCGATAAGTATCAGTTCCGATAGGTGTTGGTTCCGAAATGTATCATTTCCATAAGTAGTATTTCCGATAGGTGTCAGTTCCGAAAAAGTTACAATTCCCATTTCCGATAGGTCTAAGTTCCTATCAGTTCAATAATTATATGCATAAATGATAAAGTTTCTAAAGATGTTCGCAGTTTAAATATTTTTCATATACCTGCATTTTATATCAATGTAAGCATGATATTTGACACCTGATATATATTTATTAAAAACTAGTCTGTGGTTAGCTGACTGTGGTAGTATTACGTATGTTATACCATACCTCAAGCCCCTACACTGTACATTTACTCACAAATGACTCATGTGGATTAAACAATAGTATCCAATATGCAGAGTTCTTGTATATATATCATTTCCCCTATTGGTCATTGGTTTTAAATACCTATAATTTAATTTTGTATGAAACACGCATTTTCATTGGCTGAAATAATTTTGTTATACCTCCATAACAAAATTTTTGACGTTGCGAAATGTAACGTCATTTTTGATTGGCTGATGACGTTGCGTAATAATTTATCACAGAAAAGAGTTCGCCAAAGAAAGTGAAATATCTTGGTGTGTATAAGACGAAATTAAATTATAAGAATTAACATTAATTATTTTTTCTGTTATACAGTCATAACATAAAAAACTGGAGTGTACTCTCTTCATAAACCGCTTCGCGGTTTATTTAGAGTACACTCCAGTTTTTTCTGTTATGACTGTATAACAGAAAAAATAATTGATGTTAATCCTTAAATATACATTGTAATTAATTTTATATAACAGCGTGGAAGTTGGGTCATTTCTGGCTCGGCGGTAGCGACTTGGCAGTAGAGAGCCGATGGCGTTGGTTCGAGTCTGGCTTGCCAATAGGACCTACGACTTTCTGGGACGTAGGCCAGCCTGACGGTAACAACTCGGCTAACTGCATGTCCTTCTTTATGAACGCTGACAACAATCTGGTGTGGAGGGATGACCGATGTTCAGGACATTTTAACTACATCTGCGAGCAAAAGTAAGTATTTCATCTGCGAACAAAATAAGTACTTTATCCAGGGGAAAATCTGCGAACTGGAGTAAATACTAGATCTGCGATCGAAAATACCTTCTTCATATGCGTGTGAAAGTAAGTATTTCATTTGTGAGAAAAAATGTGTACTTCATTTGGTTGCAAAAGTAAGTACACATGCGAGTGAAATTAAGTATTTCATCTTCGAGCTACGGTAAGTAATGCTGGTTTATAACTCACAACAACACAGGGTAAACAACACGAGTATATATACAATGTATGTATAGATTATAATATTGATTATAAATAATGCGTTTGATTTTCCTTAACTATACGCCTAAGGTATATTTTGAACTATTGCACGGCTAAAATGACTATTGCACTGTCACGTGCGAACTATTGAACACCTGTGACGTTTCGGAATTTGGTCACATGCGAACTATTGAACACCTATGACGTTTTGGAATATAGTCCTGCCATTTCAAGCGTCTATGTCACTCAGTCAGACGACAGTCATGGTGACTTCTAGGCCTACAGGAAAGTCGAGATTTCAGTGAGTTTTAGTGATTATTTAATAAAACAAGTATATTATTGGTGTCAGTGGCCGAGTACAATAAAACATTGGTCGATTACTAGTATCGAGGGTCAAATATTCTGGACTATTGCACAGACACCCATGATATGTAATGTTTGCATTTACTTCAAGTAAAATATATTAAACGAGATTGAACTAAGTATAATATGATCAATTGATATCCTCAACATAGAATTACAATAGAATAGTAAAATAAATCAATTTTGACAAAACTTCCAGGTTTTTGAATTCAATAATTTTATAAAGCATGGACACTACATGGGCTCTACATTACACTCCATGTTTTCCTATATAACGACGAATGATGGAGGACAGTTTTTTAAACTATCGAGATAAATGGCCTGTATAGATATGCATTTATATTTCCATTTGTTCTGCATTGTCATTATAAAACTTTACCAAAGAAAATAGAAAGTTATTATTATCACAGCTGTCATATACATGTAGCTCCCATGCAGGGATATGAAGAACAATGTTCGTGACGTCATCACTAAATGACGTCACTTTGCCACACTGTACATGTGGTATATAAGAAAAACTTAAACCTAAAACGGAAGTAAAAGTATTAAACTGTCAGGTTGTTGTCCTATATTGTTCTATAATTATGACAGGAATGGGCCAATCACTTTCCAAAGAAGGCAGTTTTAAATGCTGGATTATATGACGTTATAATATTAACGGGAAAGACAAAATGCATTTGCATGTTAATTATGTGTGATGGTAATATTACACAGAGAAGGGTCCCTGCTAAGTAACAAACTACGTTACTACATACATTAAATTATATTGATTTTAATTTAATAATATTTGTTTCGGTTCTGTTGCAGCGCAACCGGAACTACGGCATCACCAATTGTCGGATAAACAGGAACAACCAGAAAGTGTAAATACCAATAAAATGTGACTAGCTCCTGACGTTTGTTTTGAACTCTTTTCGTTAGTGCATGTTTTAAATTATTCTAGAGAATCCGTGTCAGTATTTATTTTCTGAATATCTAACCCTTAAACCATTGATTTTAAATTACACTACCGGTTTTGATTACATGTCGACGTATTTTTTTTCTTTGAAATAAATAAGAGGTCAAGGAGACTTGTTTCTGTAGATGTTACCTCAATACAGACGCGAAACCAAACAGTTTACCTCAATACAGACGCGAAACCAAACAGTTTACCTCAATACAGACGCGAAACCAAACAGTTTACCTCAATACAGACGCGAAACCAAACAGTCTACCTCAATACAGACGCGAAACCAAACAGTTTACCCAAATACAGACGCGAAACCAAACAGTTTACCTCAATACAGACGCGGAACCAAACAGTTTACCTCAATACAGACGCGGAACCAAACAGTTTACCTCAATACAGACGCGAAACCAAACAGTTTACCTCAATACAGACGCGGAACCAAACAGTTTACCTCAATACAGACGCGGAACCAAACAGTTTACCTCAATACAGACGCGGAACCAAACAGTTTACCTCAATACAGACGCGGAACCAAACAGTTTACCTCAATACAGACGCGAAACCAAACAGTTTACCTCAATACAGACGTGAAACCAAACAGTTTACCTCAATACAGACGCGGAACCAAACAGTTTACCTCAATACAGACACGGAACCAAACAGTTTACCTCAATACAGACGTGAAACCAAACAGTTTACCTCAATACAGACGCGGAACCAAACAGTTTACCTCAATACAGACGCGGAACCAAACAGTTTACCTCAATACAGACGCGGAACCAAACAGTTTACCTCAATACAGACGCGGAACCAAACAGTTTACCTCAATACAGACGCGGAACCAAACAGTTTACCTCAATACAGACGCGGAACCAAACAGTTTACCTCAATACAGACGCGGAACCAAACAGTTTACCTCAATACAGACGCGAAACCAAACAATTTACCTCAATACAGACGCGGAACCAAACAGTTTACCTCAATACAGACGCGAAACCAAACAGCTTACCTCAATACAGACACGGAACCATCAGTTTACCTCAATACAGACACGGAACCAAACAGTTTACCTCAATACAGACGCGGAACCAAACAGTTTACCTCAATACAGACGCGGAACCAAACAGTTTACCTCAATACAGACGCGGAACCAAACAGTTTACCTCAATACAGACGCGGAACCAAACAGTTTACCTCAATACAGACGCGGAACCAAACAGTTTACCTCAATACAGACGCGGAACCAAACAGTTTACCTCAATACAGACGCGAAACCAAACAGTTTACCTCAATACAGACGCGGAACCAAACAGTTTACCTCAATACAGACGCGAAACCAAACAGTTTCCCTCAATACAGACACGAAACCAAACAGTTTACCTCAATACAGACGCGGAACCAAACAGTTTACCTCAATACAGACACGAAACCCAACAGTTTACCTCAATACAGACGCGAAACCCAACAGTTTACCTTAATACAGACGCGGAACCAAACAGTTTACCTCAATACAGACGTGAAACCAAACATTTTACCTCAATACAGACACGAAACCAAACAGTTTACCTCAATACAGACACGAAACCCAACAGTTTACCTCAATACAGACGCGAAACCCAACAGTTTACCTTAATACAGACGCGAAACCAAACAGTTTACCTCAATACAGACGTGAAACCAAACAGTTTACCTCAATACAGACGCGGAACCAAACAGTTTACCTCAATACAGACACGGAACCAAACAGTTTACCTCAATACAGACGCGAAACCAAACAGTTTACCTCAATACAGACGCGAAACCAAACAGTTTACCTCAATACAGACGCGAAACCAAACAGTTTACCTCAATACAGACACGAAACCAAACAGCTTACCTCAATACAGACGCGAAACCAAACAGTTTACCTCAATACAGACGCGGAACCAAACAGTTTACCTCAATACAGACGCGGAACCAAACAGTTTACCTCAATACAGACACGAAACCAAACAGTTTACCTCAATACAGACGCGAAACCAAACAGTTTACCTCAATACAGACGCGGAACCAAACAGTTTACCTCAATACAGACGTGAAACCAAACAGTTTACCTAAATACCGACGCGAAACCAAACAGTTTACCTCAATACAGACGCGAAACCAAACAGTTTACCTCAATACAGACGCGGAACCAAACAGTTTACCTCAATACAGACGTGAAACCAAACAGTTTACCTCAATACAGACGCGGAACCAAACAGTTTACCTCAATACAGACGCGGAACCAAACAGTTTACCTCAATACAGACGCGGAACCAAACAGTTTACCTCAATACAGACACGGAACCAAACAGTTTACCTCAATACAGACACGGAACCATCAGTTTACCTCAATACAGACACGGAAACCAAACAGTTTACCTCAATACAGACGCGGAACCAAACAGTTTACCTCAATACAGACACGGAACCAAACAGTTTACCTCAATACAGACACGGAACCAAACAGTTTACCTCAATACAGACGTGAAACCAAACAGTTTACCTCAATACAGACGCGGAACCAAACAGTTTACCTCAATACCGACACGAAACCAAACAGTTTACCTCAATACAGACGTGAAACCAAACAGTTTACCTCAATACAGACGCGGAACCAAACAGTTTACCTCAATACAGACGCGGAACCAAACAGTTTACCTCAATACAGACGCGGAACCAAACAGTTTACCTCAATACAGACGCGGAACCAAACAGTTTACCTCAATACAGACGCGGAACCAAACAGTTTACCTCAATACAGACGCGGAACCAAACAGTTTACCTCAATACAGACGCGAAACCAAACAGTTTACCTCAATACAGACGCGAAACCAAACAGTTTACCTCAATACAGACGCGGAACCAAACAGTTTACCTCAACACAGACGTGAAACCAAACAGTTTACCTCAATACAGACACGAAACCAAACAGTTTACCTCAATACAGACGCGGAACCAAACAGTTTACCTCAATACAGACGCGAAACCAAACAGTTTACCTCAATACAGACGCGGAACCAAACAGTTTACCTCAATACAGACGCGAAACCAAACAGTTTACCTCAATACAGACACGAAACCAAACAGTTTACCTCAATACAGACACGAAACCAAACAGTTTACCTCAATACAGACGCGAAACCAAACAGTTTACCTCAATACAGACACGGAACCAAACAGTTTACCTCAATACAGACACGGAACCAAACAGTTTACCTCAATACAGACGCGAAACCAAACAGTTTACCTCAATACAGACGCGAAACCAAACAGTTTACCTCAATACAGACGCGAAACCAAACAGTTTACCTCAATACAGACACGGAACCAAACAGTTTACCTCAATACAGACGCGGAACCAAACAGTTTACCTCAATACAGACACGAAACCAAACAGTTTACCTCAATACAGACACGAAACCAAACAGTTTACCTCAATACAGACGCGAAACCAAACAGTTTACCTCAATACAGACACGAAACCAAACAGTTTACCTCAATACAGACGCGGAACCAAACAGTTTACCTCAATACAGACGCGAAACCAAACAGTTTACCTCAATAAAGACACGAAACCAAACAGTTTACCTCAATACAGACACGAAACCAAACAGTTTACCTCAATACAGACACGAAACCAAACAGTTTACCTCAATACAGACGCGGAACCAAACAGTTTACCTCAATACAGACGCGAAACCAAACAGTTTACCTCAATAAAGACGCGAAACCAAACAGTTTACCTCAATACAGACGCGGAACCAAACAGTTTACCTCAATACAGACGCGGAACCAAACAGTTTACCTCAATACAGACGCGGAACCAAACAGTTTACCTCAATACAGACGTGAAACCAAACAGTTTACCTCAATACAGACGCGGAACCAAACAGTTTACCTCAATACAGACGCGGAACCAAACAGTTTACCTCAATACAGACGCGAAACCAAACAGTTTACCTCAATACAGACGCGGAACCAAACAGTTTACCTCAATACAGACGCGGAACCAAACAGTTTACCTCAATACAGACGATATCAGAACAGTTTACCTGGACACCGACGATATCAGAACAGTTTACCTGGACACCGACGATATCAGAACAGTTTACCTGGACACCGACGATATCAGAACAGTTTACCTGGACACCTAGGACTCGTCAGTGATGATAGGGACGTCATACACCAGTCTCCTTCTAGGACTCGTCAGTGATGATAAGGACATCATACAGCTGTTTGGTCCCTCTAGGACTCGTCAGTGTTGTTAGGGGCATCATACAGCTGTTTGGTCCCTCTAGAACTCGTCAGTGATGATAAGGACATCATACAGCTGTTTGGTCCCTCTAGAACTCGTCAGTGATGATAGAGACATCATACAGCTGTTTTGTCCTTCTAGGACTCGTCAGTGATGTTAGGGACATCATACAGCTGTTTGGTCCCTCTAGGACTCGTCAGTGATGATAGGGGCATCATACAGCTGTTTGGTCCCTCTAGGACTCGTCTGTGATGATAGGGACATCATACAGCTGTTTGGTCCCTCTAGGACTCGTCTGTGATGATAGGGACATCATACAGCTGTTTGGTCCCTCTAGGACTCGTCAGTCATGCTAAGGGCTTAAAATGTTGTTACTATAGGAGGAAACTTGGATTACCGACATAATAACGAAACCATATTTCCAAATCAAAATTGATCAAACCAGGGCACATATTAACAAATATTTATTTTTCATAGCGACCGGCATGGGACTCGATTATGATACCTATTCAATTTTGATTTATGTTCTTCAAATGACTGGTTTCCAAAAATGAATAACTGCAGAAACCTTCAGTTTATTTAAAAAAAAATCCTACAGAATTGATTTCCTACAAAAGACTTCATTCCATTCAAAATAAGCGTAACAGTGCAAAGTTGTGTATGAGTAATCTTGTGTGGTATAGACAGGACGCCTTGATGTGATGGTGTGACATGTTCGGCTTCACTTTTATTTCCAGAAGATTTCCCTGCAAAAATTTACAAAAGTGTAGTAGTGTTTACTCATTTCGTTCATGTTCTGGGATCTTTCTATGATTTTCTTTAATAAATCACGATTAAGAATTTAACATTTAAGCTGAATTTTCGGGTTTATGATATTTTTCGTCTTTTTATGCTGCAATGTAGGCATCAGAAAAGGCCAAGAAGGGTCTGTTCTGACCTTCAATTTTACTAAATGGCAAGCATATCGCGTGTCTGTCTGTGGTGTTCTCGTAAATTTATAAGATCATGTTATCCCTGAACGTATAATGGATGGGAAGATTAATAGATATATTAATTATATATTACACTTAAATACAGCTCGATTTCATAATTATTCATCATTAACATGTGTCTGTAATGATTTCACATCAAAGAATCTATGATATTCATGTCCAGTTTTCTAGGAAACTACTGTCAAATTGAATAAATGAATTTATAGTAAACAAAACTCCCATAGTTTTGTTTTATCTCATCAAAGTAACTAAAAAAATGAATGCAGCAGGATAAGAAAAATCTGTATGATGTCCCTATATTTTCCGCCCAAAGAAAAAGCAAATTGTACAACAGCTTGGTCTTGTCGGTCCTTACATATGGTATCGAAACATGGAAAACAACACACAGAAAGAAACAAAAAGAAGTTTGACACCTTCTAGAAAAGATGCTTACGACAACTGTTGAGAATAAGAGGACCAGATAAGATATCTAATGAAGAACTTCGACATAAAACAGGAACATCGAGGTTCAGCGAAGCAATATCACACAGGAAATGTACCACCGCACTGAAATGGCATCCTGAAGGAACGAGATAAGTAGGCCAGCAAAAACAATACGGAGGAGGTAAACTGAGCATGCGCGGTCAAATTTGAGATGAAGTAGTTGAGCATCAGAAAGGGCAGAAGCCAGAGATAGAATCAGATTGTGCAGTGTATTAGGGAGACAGGTGGGGGCAGTGTATCAGGGAGACAGGGTGGGACATTGTATCAGGGAGACTGTGGGGACAGTGTATCAGGGAGACAGGGTGGGACATTGTATCAGGGAGACTGTGGGGACAGTGTATCAGGGAGACAGAGTGGGGACAGTGTATCAGGGAGACTGGTGGGGACAGTGTATCAGGGAGACATGTGGGACATTGCATCAGGGAGACAGAGTGGGGGCAGTGTATCAGGGAGACAGAGTGGGGGCAGTGTATCAGGGAGACATGTGGGACATTGTATCAGGGAGACTGTGGGGACAGTGTATCAGGGAGACAGAGTGGGGGCAGTGTATCAGGGAGACAGAGTGGGGGTAGTGTATCAGGGAGACATGTGGGACATTGTATCAGGGAGACTGTGGGGACAGTGTATCAGGGAGACAGAGTGGGGGCAGTGTATCAGGGAGACAGAGTGGGGGCAGTGTATCAGGGAGACTGTGGGGACAGTGTATCAGGGAGACAGAGTGGGGGCAGTGTATCAGGGAGACAGGTGGGGACAGTGTAATAGGGAGACTGTGGGGACAGTGTATCAGGGAGACAGGTGGGGACAGTGTATCAGGGAGACTGTGGGGACAGTGTATCAGGGAGACATGTGGGACATTGTATTAGGGAGACAGGGTGGGACAGTGTATCAGGGAGACTGGTGGGGACAGTGTATCAGGGAGACTGGTGGGGACAGTGTATCAGAGAGACTGGTGGGGAAATTGTATCAGGGGGACAGGTGGGGACAGTGTATCAGGGAGACAGGGTGGGACATTGTATCAGGGAGACTGTGGGGACAGTGTATCAGGGAGACAGGGTGGGACATTGTATCAGGGAGACTGTGGGGACAGTGTATCAGGGAGACAGAGTGGGGACAGTGTATCAGGGAGACTGGTGGGGACAGTGTATCAGGGAGACATGTGGGACATTGTATCAGGGAGACAGAGTGGGGGCAGTGTATCAGGGAGACAGAGTGGGGGCAGTGTATCAGGGAGACATGCGGGACATTGTATCAGGGAGACTGTGGGGACAGTGTATCAGGGAGACAGAGTGGGGGCAGTGTATCAGGGAGACAGAGTGGGGGCAGTGTATCAGGGAGACATGTGGGACATTGTATCAGGGAGACTGTGGGGACAGTGTATCAGGGAGACAGAGTGGGGGCAGTGTATCAGGGAGACAGAGTGGGGGCAGTGTATCAGGGAGACTGTGGGGACAGTGTATCAGGGAGACAGAGTGGGGGCAGTGTATCAGGGAGACAGGTGGGGACAGTGTAATAGGGAGACTGTGGGGACAGTGTATCAGGGAGACAGGTGGGGACAGTGTATCAGGGAGACTGTGGGGACAGTGTATCAGGGAGACATGTGGGACATTGTATTAGGGAGACAGGGTGGGACAGTGTATCAGGGAGACTGGTGGGGACAGTGTATCAGGGAGACTGGTGGGGACAGTGTATCAGAGAGACTGGTGGGGACATTGTATCAGGGAGACAGGTGGGGACAGTGTATCAGGGAGACTGGTGGGGCAGTGTATCAGGGAGACAGGTGGGACATTGTATTAGGGAGACAGGGTGGGACAATGTATCAGGGAGACAGGTGGGGTAGTGTATCAGGGAGACAGGTTGGGACAGTGTATCAGGGAGACAGGTGGGGACAGTGTATCAGGGAGACAGGTGGGGACAGTGTATCAGGGAGTCAGGTGGGGACATTGTATCAGGGAGACAGGTGGGACAGTGTATCAGTGAGACAGGTGGGACAGTGTATCAGGGAGACAGGTGGGGGCAGTGTATCAGGGAGACAGGTGGGGCAGTGTATCAGGGAGACGGGTGGGGACAGTGTATCAGGGAGACAGGTGGGGACATTGTATCAGGGAGACAGGTGGGGGCAGTGTATTAGGGAGACTGGGTGGGACAGTGTATCAGGGAGACTGTGGGGACTGTATACAGGAGACAGGTGGGGTAGTGTATCAAGGAGACAGGGTGGGACAGTGTATCAGGGAGACAGGTGGGGACAGTGTATCAGGGAGACAGAGTGGGACAGTGTATCAGGGAGACAGATGGGGACAGTGTATCAGGGAGATAGGGTGGGACAGTGTATCAGGGAGACAGGTGGGGTAGTGTATCAGGGAGACAGAGTGGGACATTGTATCAGGGAGACAGGTGGGGACAGTGTATCAGGGAGACAGGTGGGGGCAGTGTATCAGGGAAACAGGTGGGGACAGTGTATCAGGGAGACAGGGTGGGACAGTGTATCAGGGAGACTGGTGGGGGCAGTGTATCAGGGAGACAGGTGGGGACAGTGTATCAGGGAGACAGGTGGGGGCAGTGTATTAGGGAGACAGGTGGGGGCAGTGTATCAGGGAGACAGAGTTGGACAGTGTATCAGGGAGACTTGTGGGGACATTGTATTAGGGAGACTGGTGGGGACAGTGTATCAGGGAGACAGGGTGGGACAGTGTATTAGGGAGACTGGTGGGGACAGTGTATCAGGGAGACAGGGTGGGACAGTGTATTAGGGAGACAGGCGATGACAGTGTATCAGGGAGACAGGTGGGGACAGTGTATCAGGGAGACTGGTGGGGACAGTGTATCAGGGAGACAGGGTGGGACAGTGTATTAGGGAGACAGGCGGGGACAGTGTATCAGGGAGACTGTGGGGACATTGTATTAGGGAGACTGGTGGGGACAGTGTATCAGGGAGACAGGGTGGGACATTGTATCAGGGAGACAGGTGGGGACAGTGTATCAGGGAGACAGGTGGGGACAGTGTATCAGGGAGACAGGTGGGAGTAGTGTATCAGGGAGACAGGTGGGGACAGTGTATCAGGGAGACAGGTGGGGACAGTGTATCAGGGAGACAGGTGGGAGTAGTGTATCAGGGAGACAGGTGGGGACAGTGTATCAGGGAGACAGGTGGGGACAGTGTATTAGGGAGACTGGTGGGGACATTGTATTAGGGAGACTGGTGGGGCCTTACGTCTTCCAGCGGGCACGAAGAGGGTAAAGGAGGTGATGTGATAGCAATTAAAGAAACGTTGATTGTTTTTCCCGCCCACTCAAGTCTCTTACCATTTTTCAACATATAAATAAATCCCATTTCTCCTCTACTTGATGGTAAAGGAAAGTTTAAGACGACTTCCTTTACACGTCATATAGTTATATCAACTCGAACAAACGTTGTTATTGTGAGGATATATATCTGAGATCATATGACTTTAAAACAGACGATGTTATTGTGAGGATATATCTTAGATCATATGAATTTAAAACAGAGGATATTTTTGTGAGAATATATCTTAGATCATATGACTTTAAAACAAACGATGTTATTGTGAGGATATATCTTAGATCATATGCCCAATATTTGCTTGTGTATATCTTGTAAATCCTTTGAAACATGCTATTTTAGATACAAATATGGATATTTAACAAAACACTCCAGGACAAGACATGAACACATGTAGATGTACCAATACGTCCGATATAGGTAAAATCGTGATACCATGTCTTCACGTTATACAGTATTGGGTCACTGATAAGTGTTGACCTCTAGTGCATGAGAACTACCATTTGTATAGAATCTTAGTCCAGCCCACATTTTGCACCAGACATTTTAACATGTTGTGAGATAAGACAAGACATGCCTCAAACATTTGGTTATCTTTTATGGACATTTCGTCCAGACAAATATACACACATAATGGCGGGGACGACATGGGAACTACGCCAGTTGTTGGACACTGGACACATTAGACGGAGGAGAAATCATGCGAACCTTCATTGTTCTACTGTTATGTGGTAATTACTATAAAAAATTATCTATTAATTAATCAATATACTTACCATATAAACTTTGTTGATAATTTATTACTATTCTTGTTTTATTACATTAATTGATCATTCATTGATATTCTTATTATATACCTTTAATGGATAGTTAATTAACTTTCTTACTAAATAACTTTAATTGATAATTAATTAACATTCTAACTGTATAACTTTAATTGATAATTAATTAACATTCTAACTATATAGCTTTAATTTATAATTAATTGATATTCTTATTATATAACGTTAATTGATAATCAATCAATATTCTTACTTTGTATTATTAATTGATAATTAATAAACATTCTTACAATATAACGTTAACTGATAATTTGTATATATCCAAGTAAAGCATGGTTCGTATCAAAATGAAAAAAATCATCAAATATTTAATATTCTGCCTAACTAGCTGGGTATTTTATCAATTAATTCATCATATGATGTTATGTAACACAATTTTTGTTTGATTTGTGTGATTTAATTTGAAAAAATAATTCAAGCTTAATCTTAAGTAAAAGATTATTACATACAAGCCATGACAATCTATACTGATTACAGAGTCCATGTACTTGTTTATAATCACAAAAAGACACTTTATATTCATTATAGAGTATTGGTTATAGTCATACAATGACAATAAACATTTATAATATAGTATTGGTTATTGTAATACAATGGCAATTGTATTCATTATAGAGTATCGGTTATAGTCATAACATGACAATATACATCCATAACATAGTATTGGTTATTTAAGAAATAATTAACGATGATTCGTGTATTATTGCAGGATATACAACGAGGACGAGGATATTTTGCAATTGAATTAATAACGAAGGCCGCAGGCCTGAGTTATTAATTAAAATTGCAAAATATCCGAGTCCGAGTTGTATATCCTGCAACAATACACGAGTCAAAGTTGATTATTTCTATTCTACCATGTACTGTTTAGTTCTGAGATCGACCTCTTTCTAATAGAAAAACAAAGAAACCCCGAGAAAACCTTGTAATTTATTTCTTGAGTATTGCATAATTTGTTGATGAAATATACAGGCAATACAGTACTACGATCAAGATAATCTATTATATGGCAATGATTTTGAAAATTAAAAAAAAAGGATAAAAAAAAAAAAAAAAAAGGGGGGGGGGGGGGGGGGGGGGGGGGGCGCTTGGTAGGATTCGAACTCGCGTCGTGATAAAAATTTATTGAAAGACTAACCCATTAGCCCACTCAGCTATAGTAACCTTTTGTTAAACGGGTGAATATTAGATATATAAAATTGTTACAGCCGTGACTCCCGACCGTGTCTTATTGGCACGAGCGTGGGTTATTGGAAAATAATACATGGTTTTAAACCAATCAAAACTTGCGTTGCATAGCAAACATGGTAGAATGTAATACAATGGCATTTGTTTTCATTATAGAGTATCGGTTATAGTCATAAAATGACAATTTATATTCATTGTAGATTATTGTTTTACACACCAATTTCATCGTCCTAGCTGAAACAAAAACTTATTGGTAGCTCGAAATCGATAAAACAAGGTCAAAATAAGGACAAAATATAGATTCTCATGAAGCCGATTAAACAAACAACATAAGACCAAGTCATTCGGAAGGGTAAGGATAATATATTATTTACTGACATTTTATAATCATGCAACAAACCTGTTATATTTTATATTTTTATACTTCCAATATAAGGATTGTGCCTGGCGTCCCCTGCCTGTGATCCGGGCTGGACACAGTTTAAAGAGAACTGTCTGTGGTTCAGTCATTCGACCAAGACGTGGCTCTCTGCTGAGGTATGCTCTTACATATCAAGCGTTTTAATTAATTACGTCATTGATGCCATGAAAAGAACATATCCACAATTTATAACATAACTAGGTATTCAAATACAAAGAACAATAGTATAGCTACAAATTCAAATTCAAAGAACAATAGTATAGCTAGGTATTCAAATACAAAAAGCAATAGCATTGCTAGGCATTCAAATATTAAGAACAATAGCATAGCTAGGCATTCAAATACAAAAAAAACAATAACATAGGTAGGCATCAAAATAAAAAGAACAATGGATAGGTAGGCATTCAAGTACAAAAATATAGCATAGCTAGACATTCAAATACAAAGAACAATAGCATAGCTAGGCATTCAAGTACAAACAATTAAAGCACAGCTATAATGTATTATTCACGTGGCATTTAACTAGCTTGTTGTCTCTACCTGGCAATAACATGATTAACAACTATATGTATTAATAATAGTTCAACAATGTTATTCTTGTTTACTACATGTTTACCTAAATTAAGCATTACATCTATGAAACCCCATCGTGTATCAGTTATAATACCGAAGAAAAACGTGAGATTACGGCATATCTCAAGATATTATTTTTCAGATTTCCCTGTGCGAGGGGAGATTACCAGAATAATCGGACGGAGTAATGAAAAATACCCTGCCTGTGCCGGGCTTCTAACTAGCGACCTTTCGCTCTCAAGGCAAACATCCTACCACTAGACTAAAGGGAAATACCCTCTAGTCTGAGCTAGTAGAGACCAACCAACCAATTGTTTTTCCATAGACTTTAGTCCTAACGTTTTAGAGTATATCATTAGAATTCTTGAATTCAGTATGGCAATTATGGCTTATAACAAACGTGTCGGGTCTTATAACACGTAATAAAAAAAAAATTAAAAAAATGTTGGGTCCTTCAGCTCAATTTTTTTCCAGGGTAGCCATTTTAAAAATGGATGAATTTCGCTATAAAAATTCTAAAAAAAATCTTAAATGTTTACCTGTTGATTATTATTACCTGAACTTTTGGGGGAAAACATTTCTTATGAATATTTATCTATCAGGCTACATGTCTATTTTGTTACTTCATAACATACTGGCCAATTAGTGGATGCCAGACATTTTATCCCAGGCTCAACTTTCTATACACAGGGGCTGTTTCAAAAATCTATTTTTTCAATTGGTTGGTTGTTCCCTTTAAGGTGACCTTATATTCTCTACTGTCCGAAACCGTAACCGATCTTCAGTGTCGCTCCATGAAGAATAATTTGGTGTTTACTGGGCTTTGTGGGGAGTCAAGAGAGGAGTTAACGGAGAACAAGCTACGGGACTTTCTTTCCAATGAACTCAACATTCATGACAGAATTGAGTTTGGAAATGTCCATAGATTTGGTAGACATATAAGTGGTAGAAACAGGCCTATTGTCGCGAGGTTCATCTTTTATCAAGATCCCCAGCGAGTCAAACGAAGTTCATATAAGCTTAAAGGAACACGGTATGGAATACACGAACAATTTCCTCCTGAGGTCGAAGAGCGACGTAAAAAATTATACCCAGTGATGAAACATATCAAGGAATCTGAGTAAAGAGCTACGGTTAGACTTGTAAGGGATACGCTCTATGTCAACGGTAAGCCTTACGAGCCAGAGACAGTCGGTGATAGCGGTAGGCATGGTGCAGCTGCAAGCAACACCGGAAGGGCTACCGGAAGTTCTACCGGAACTACCACACGCAAATAGGGACTCGCGGAGGGTGACGTACCAACATGCCTTAATCGTCAATCGCTTCAGGTCATATCTTGGAACATAGGAAAAGGTCTCCTTAGTAAATTATGTAATGGTGACTTTTTAGATGTTCTCGTCAACTATGATCTCATTTGTTTATCCGAATGTTGGATATCGGATAAAGACGATTTTGAATTTGATGGTTATTCCAAATTGGTCTACCCAAGGAAAAGTGGTATTGGTGGAGGTATAGTAATATTGTACAACCCTTGTTTTAAAAATAGAATATCTGTGGTTGAAAATATACATGATAGCATTATATGGATTAAGATCGCTGAAAATATGATCGATAGTTATATAGTTTTTTGTTATTTTCCTCCGGAAAACAGTGTGTTCTATGAGAATGTTGAAGACATTGGTTTGTTTCAAAACTTACAGGATGCATCAGCTAGATATAGAGATTGTGGCAAAATTTATATAACCGGAGATCTGAATGCGAGAACTGGTGGTAAACTTGATTTGATAGAAAATGATGAGTTACCTATAAATATTAGCGAATCTGTTGACTATCGTTTTGATGATATACATGATATAACTGTACGTAACAATATGGATAAAACAGTTAACTCTTTTGGTAGAAAATTATTGTCATTCTGTAAGAACACTGGCTTTAGAATGATGAATGGACGCCATCCTGGTGATCCTGATGGAAGTGTTACTGTTTGTAGTGCTAATGGCACCAGCCTTATTGACTACCTTTTAGTAGAAAAACATAACTTTCAAAATACAGTAGAGTTTAAATCTGGAAAATTTGAAACAGTTTCTGATCATTCACCCATATCCTTCACGTTAATAATAGAACAAGATCCTGAAGTAAGGCCAGTGGAAGATCATCTTCATGTTAGTTGTGTATGTGAAAATGTGAATGTAATCAGACAGAATCTTTCACAAAACATCGACTCATTAAATGATATAATTGGAACTCACTTGATCAATGAATTAGATATTGAAAGATGTATCGACAAAGTTTGTTCCTTTTTATGTAATATTTGTTTACCAATGTGTGACGTTTTTAATTGTAAATCACATGAAACTAATTTATGTCAAAGGAAGAAATCAAAATTGAAAGATGATAAACCTTGGTTCAATACTCAGTGTAAGCAGAAATACAGAGAATACAGAAACGTTTTGCATAACTTTAATGTTCAGAAAAGTGAGATTAATTATCGAACACTTATACAGAAAAAGACAGATTATAAAAGATATGAGGTAATAATTAAAAGAGAATATCAGAGATATCACCGAGCACAAACTATTATTGGCTATACGTAAATTGAAAAGAAACAAAAGTTGTGGCGAGGATTAAGTACTTAATGAACTTTTTATTGATTGTAAGATATACTGTCTCCATTTTTGATTAAATTTTTAACTCTATTTTTCAATCGGGGATATTTCCAGATGCTTGGTCTACTGGTGCTATTACACCTGTTTTTAAGAAAGGTGATGCTGATAATACAAATAACTACAGAGGTATTACTCTTGTTAGTTGTATGGGTAAGTTGTTTACATCCATACTGAATGAGCGTTTAGTCAAGTGGAGTAATGAGAATAATATCATAACAGATGCACAATTTGGCTTAAGAGCTAATCATTCTACCGTCGATGCAATATCCGTACTTCAAACACTTATTAACAAGTATTTAAATAAAAAGGGCGGAAGGTTATACTGCTGCTTTGTCGATTACAAGAAAGCATTTGATCTTATTGAAAGGTCTCAGTTATGGAGTAAACTAATAAAACAGGGTGTGAGGGGGAAAATGTTACGAGTCATTCAATCATTATATTATTCAGTTAAATCTTGTGTGAAACATAACGGTTATTACTCTGATTTCTTCTCCAACACAATCGGTCTCTTTCAAGGCGAAATCCTCTCCCCGATTTTGTACTCATTATTTGTAAATGACTGTGAAATGCATTTCATTAGTGAATGTTGTCCATCAATTGAACTTTACTTAATCAGTATTTTTCTTCTTATGTATGCTGATGATACAGTGTTATTTGCTGACTCTCCAGAGAATTTGCAACAGGTCATAGATGCTCTCAAATCTTATAACAATAAATATAGTCTTAATTTGAACACAGACAAGACGAAAATAATGGTCTTTAGAAACGGCGGGAATATTAAAAATAACGAAAAGTGGTTTTACAATGAAACTGAACTACAAATTGTAGACCAATTTAATTATTTAGGGATGCTTTTCAATTATAATGGTAAACTTTTATGTTACCCAAAAGCATGTGGCTGAACAGGGCAATAAAGCACATTACGCTATATATAATAAGTTCAAAAATCATGATTCTACCATTAATACACAATGTTCTGTGTTTGACACATATGTAAATAGCATACTTAGTTACAATGCCGAGGTATGGGGTTTCCACAAAGCCTTAGATATTGAAAAGATACACATTATTTTTTGTAAAAATGTACTTGGTGTGAAAAAAAAGTACACGTAATAATTTAGTATATTGTGAACTCGGAAGATTACCATTGTCAACATACAGAAAACTTCGCATAATTATGTACTGGTTGAAACTGCGAAATTCAGATAATTGTATTTTAAGAAATTGCTATGAGGAAAGGATCAGATCAAATGACAGTTGGATTTTAAACATAAGAGCAGAATTAGATAAATTAGGATTATCTTATCTTTGGAACGATATAACATGCAATGATAGGAAGGCTTATAAAATTATTGAAAATAGATTTTACGACGTTTATCGTCAAGAACTTTTATCAAACATGCAAGCAATTCCAAAGGGTTTTCTATACCGACATCTTATTGATAATTTTACACTACAATTATATTTAACTAAACCTATTAGTAGTTCTTACAAAAAGAATATAGCACGTATTAGACTAAGTTAACACAATTTAAATATTGAACAAGGACGGTATAGAAACCGTCCTAGAGATCATAGGATATGTGAAGCATGCAATTCTAATGATATTGAGGATGCATTTCATTTTCTTCTAAGGAGCAACTGTTATACTGATTTAAGGCAAAAGTACATTAAGCCATATTATTACAGACGTCCCATGTGTTTTTAAGTTGATCCTTCTGTTAAATACCCGGAATATTGGAGAATTAAATAAGTTAAGGAAATATATATCTTTGTGTTTTAAGCGCCGAAATAATTATATATAATTTTGCCTTAAGATAGGTTGATACAAATATATAAGAGCTGTACTTTCATTTAAATTTTATATCATGCCGAATTGTTGAGATTGTATAATTATAGGATAAAAGGTATATATCAGTGTACTTCCTGTCTACAAATCAGTGGTTCTTATAAATCTAATATGTAAAATCGTATATGTATATAATTAAAGTAGGGATTGGCACTATTTACCGTTTCTATAGTACTAGTACATCATGCTTGTATTATCAATGAAACATATTATATACTGTATTACTTTATTATGCATTTATGATAAATGTATATGAATATTATCTATACTTAATAAATATGTCAGCGTTCATATAGATTTTATCCTGGGGCTTACATCGAGGATTTGTATGAAAAATTTCTTTTAAAAATCCTGAAAATTTAGAGGTCAATGTAATGAATGTTAAAATATCAGTGCATAAACACTGTGATTATCATTTAATATGAATGACATCATTTAAGTAACTGTAATGCATTGTGCTATTATTTAATGATATACCATGTAATGTGTTCTTCTATATAAAGATATATATATTGTTGATTGATATAATGGTATGATTGTCAATCACTATCTGTACTATTGTATTATTGTATATGTATATGTCTACTCTCCAATGTGTCTTGTAACACAAGGAAATACAAGAATCTGAATCTGAATCTACTTTTACACCAGTATGGATTTGATACCTCTGTTTATATGTTATGACAGCATGACTGCCGTGAACATGGAGGCTGGTTGATGTCAGATGACAACGCAGAAAAACACGACTACCTCTCCACCCTCGTATACGCGTTTAAAGGTAGGTCAAATCAACAGTACTTGATGACACGGTTCGAAACATAAAACATTCAGTTGATGTTCTTTTGAAATCCAATATTGAAAATTGTAAAGACTAATGGAAATGATCAAATCTATTAAGACATTTAATGCGTTTTGCACCTTCCCATTAAGATTTTAACATTTTCTTTGACTCATTCTGAATTACTTTGTACATGAACTTAAAGCCGAAGGTTATTATAGGTTAATATTTACATCTACACTGCAGCCCCACTATGTAACTTTACCAAGCTCACTTGGAAGTTATGAGTCCAAAACTTCCAAGTCTTTATTATGACGTCATTATTATAGTGACGTCATAATTGTCACGTCGGCGATAACGAAAGATGGCTGTTGAAAAGGCTATTCCGTCTTTGACGATAATAATTTGTTAATTCATCATAGGAGCAAAATTCCTGGATATAGCCTTTAAAAATCGCTTGCAAATGTAAATATAAACATTGAACTGCTTTCATTTGGAAGTTATGGGCTGATGAATGCCAACTGGACAAAGGCAAATTTAATGAAGCGCGCTAGCATCAACAACACTTTAGGTCCTTAGCATCTACAACGACGAAACAGCTGTATGGTGCAGTTTGATTCATTTGATCTCAGTTGTGTATAGGTCTTAATCTGTTTTGAAGGTGGTACTATTTTGCGAGTCTTTTATATAAACCATTTAGTTATATTTACATCTACATTGAAGTCCCACCATATAACTTAACCAAGCTCACATGAAGGTTACGAGTCCATAACTTCCAAACCTTTATTATGACGTCATTATTATTGTGACGTCATAATTTTCACGTCGGCGATAACGAAAGATGGCTGTTGAAAATTCTGTTCCGTCTTTGACGATAATAATTTGTTAATTCATCATAGGAGCAAAATTCCTGGATATAGCCTTTAAAAATCGCTTGCAAATGTAAATATAAACATTGAACTGCTTTCAGTTGGAAGTTATAGGCTTCATTAAACTTGCCTTTGTCAAGTTGGCATTCATCAGCCCATAACTTCCAACTGAAAGCAGTAAGTCCAATGCTTACATATCTAGTGTTTTTGTAGGTTTCCATTTTAATAAATTCTTCATTGGTGGGACTGACACGGCCTTTGAGAATCAATGGCGATGGTTGGAGACTGGTGTCAATGTCGGTCCTTTCACAAGATGGGGAACGGGAGAGCCGGACGGAAACAGCTCCAAGAATTGTCTAGCTCTGAAGTGGGAGAATGACCGAGACCTGGTATGGTCAGACGAGTCATGTGGCCATGCTGCCACCCACCACCATCATGGTCATGGCCTTTTAAACTACATCTGTGAAAAAGCGTGAGTATATTTATTTTGTTTTGATAAGGTCTATGCTTAAGGTAATTGTTCTAGATCGTGCAAGATCCATCAACGATATCGCCATGTCGTCTTTACATCTGATTGGGATATACGCATACAGTGCAACTTCCGAAAACCGAACCTAGTCTAAAAACCGAACACCTCTAAATACCCAACGAATTGCCATTGTACGGAATCGGTCCTTCTTTATTATAGTATTTTAAAAAACTTCCTAATACGGATCCCTCTAAATTCCGAACACCGGACCGATTTTGTGTCCGGTTCCTGTTAAATTATACCAAAACCGGCCTTACCTAGGTAATTATGATACGAGGTCCGGTCAGTCAACCCTGAAACAAAACATGTGACGGGTATTGTGTGAATTGTGCATGCATAAGGAAAACGGCATTTTTATTAGCATTTATTAGCATAAATAATGGACGCAGGCTTGTAGCCTCTATATCCATATCAATATCAATACATAGTATAATATAAATATTTCCTATGTAATTAATGGCTTTATATTAGTTCCTGTACATTCATGAATAATAACGTTTATTTTTCCAATGATCATCTAACATTAATTCAAATTTTATGACAGAATCAGCATCGACAACAATTTGTGGCAAGCTATTCCATAAATCAATAACTCGGTAACTGAAAAAATGTTTCCTCCCATCAAGACGACATCGCTTTTTGAATATTTTCTTATCGTGACCTCTGGTTCTACTCATCTTGTCCATTTGGAAAAAAGTTTTGAGTTATTCTACTATCGTATATGTTATTTACTATCTTAAAAACGTTAAGCATATCCCCTCTGGTCCTACGGTGCTGTAGCGTCCACAGGCGCTTGCATAGAAAATGAGAATTAAAAAAAATAATGATATCAGTGGTATGTGTACTGTGTAATAGGGATTGTACTTAACAGATTACACATACCACTGTCAAATAATTTTTTTTTTTGAAAATCACATTTTCAATGCAAGCGCCTGTGGTAGCGTCGGGAGATTTAACCGTTGTAGCCGTTCCGGGTACGATATATTTTTAAATCCAGGGATCAGTTTTGTTGCCCTTCTCTGCACATTTTACCTGGACATAAAACTATAGCGGTGTTTAGAAGTTTTCAAATTATCATTAGTTAATTCATTATTATGTGTCGTAATTATATTGCTTGTGTTGTGTCCTCTGCCATCTTGTCATTCAAGTTGCAATATGTATACATAATATATGAATATTGTGTTATCCTATGTGCTGTGTTGTATTTGGAATAAATCAATTGAATATAGGTGGAGTAACATGGCAATGACAATGACAATGACAATGACAATATTTTATTCCCATAAACATATAAAGTGTAGAGAATTATATACATACAAAATTTGTACAGGACATATGATATAATACATCGATACATTTGTTTAGCAAGAGATTATCTTAAATATTGTTGAGTCGTATACTTATTTCTTTAATTAATTTCACAAGTGATTTCAATTCATCGTCTACTACAAAATTAAAAAGTGTATTAAATTTGAATGTACTTGGTCTTTCATAATAGTATCTAGATATATATTTTTTTCTGTTTAATGCTATTTGATGATCGCTGCAATTAAATAGATAATGGAATTCGTCTCCTATTTCATTCAGGTTACACAGACTACAGATTCTATTTTCTCTTGGGATGTTATTCCATCTTCCGTATTCGATTGGTAATTTAATGTTACAAGTTCGAAATTTACAATAGGAATTAGCTAGCTTAGGAGGGAGGTCAAGTAGATATTTTTCTAAACTTAAATCATGTTTATAAATTCTGTAATTGGTCCCTTTCGGAGAATTGAAAACGTCATTTTTCCAATTACATATGAACAAATTTCTTAGGGTATGAAAAACAGTATTTTTTAAGCAGCGTATACTAGTAAATTCATGGTTTTCAAAAACATCTAATAAATTACATTCTTCAAAAATATTTTTAATATAGTTAGACCATTGAGCATTATAATGTCTTAAAATTTGGAAAAATTTGTTGCTCAATTTATTATGAGTTGAGACCATTATTTTGGCCCAAAATCCAATCATACGAACTTTTATATTTAAACTTAATGGAAACCTTCCCAATTCTCCATATATCATAAAGTTTGGTGTAGATGTTTTTAATCTAAGGATATTTTTACAGAATTTCAAATGTAGACGTTCTAAGAGCTTGGTGTCACAAAACCCCCAAACCTCACAGCCATATAGTATAATCGGTTTGATTGCTTTATCAAAAATATCCATTTTACAATCGATGGACAGATTATGATTTCTGCATTTTGAAATAGCGCCATACATGGCCCTAAGGCCTTTTTCATATAATTGTTTGATATTTAAATGTGTAAAACCATTTCTAGTGAAACAAACCCCGAGATATTTAAAATTTTTCACAATTTCTAAATTATTGCCATCATAGGTGAACTGTATATTTCGTGACACCGTTCCTCTCCCAAAAACCATTATCTTAGTCTTGTCAATGTTAACTTTAATAACAATGCTTATTTACCTCTACATCACAGTATCATATATGTCTCAAAGCGGTCCACAAATTATCGTATGTGGTTATTAGGCCTTTTACCAATCAGACAACGTCTTTCTCAACTCCATGGGAAGCGTACAGGTGGAGCTACCATTTCGGAGCTAACAGCTTACACATGATATTTCTTGTACTTCCCTACCAAGTGCTCATTTACCACTGAGTCGACTGAAACACGACGGAGTATCGTGTTCAAGGATGCAACACAGTGACGGTGCCAGGACTCGAACCATCGACCCCTCGGCACGTAGCCATCGTCCTGGAATCACTGGAATCACTGGTTGACATAGATTTAAGTCGTAATGACTTCTGTAATATATCTTGGGTGTGGCCATGATGTTATATGGCGGTATACGACTTCCACTAGACCATCATGTTTTCATTTTATCAAATAGCTTATTGGGAGATGGGTTTATACCGTAATACAGTATACACCATAACCCCCCATACCCCAACCCCCACCCCCGAGCCACAGGAAGCATTGTTACCATTGTAACAACAAGCCCCCGTTGTCGGGCAAGTAGATACTTGGTGGAAATGTAAACTAGCTATCCACGGTTATATTTTGTGCTAATGTATCTGTTTTATTTTACAGTGTCAACAATTCCGGGTCAATGGTGATCGGTCGCCGTTGATTAGAATGTCATCGTTATAGTTAATAAAACAAAGGCGGGATATCCACTGCGTTGTTTTATTCTTTTATCTTTTCTTTTTCTCTTCGTTCTGTTCTCAGTATCTCTACCTAGTAAAATAACTACAAACACAATGACTAATTACCAGCTTTACCTACACTTATGTCTTCAAACAGATAGAAATACAGGACTTTCTACACAAATATATCACATTAAAATAATTTTTATTGAAGCAATATCTCAAATTAGGCATGTTATAGCAATACATTATAAAAAGGGGGACAAACATATACATCTCTTCTAAATACCGACAGTGACATATACATTGTATATTATAAATTGGATTTACATATAAGCCTTTTTTGGAGTCCCCGAGGATTAACCAAGGCAAACTTCAGCGTTTTATCATAACCATTCAAAAGACAAACATAGGACTAGCTATAGTTCACTAAGTACGAAATAGATGGAATGATACATCTGTCATCCATTTTTCTATAAATGATACAACATATGATCTTTATCAGAAGTATTTCTGGTTCTTTCCATGAATGATTTAAAGTTTCAACATTACAATTTCGTTTGAATGTATTCGACTGTAAAAGGAAGTAGAGGAAAAGGCAATATTTCTAAACGTAGATCCAATACAATTATATCTATAATTCATTGAATCATAAAAGTGCTTTCCAATAAAAATTGACTGACTGATTGCACAGCTCGGAAAAGTACTGAAATATTTAGAAAGGATTTAAATGTGAATGGTGGCACAAGTATATATTATTGGTACAGATATATCATGCGTTAAATCCAGTCTCCATATATCGATGTGTAACTGTCTGTCTTTTGTCTATCGGGTGATGTGGTGTGATGGGATATCGAATAACATGCTTCAATATTTGCTATACAAACATGGAAATATCCAATGGTTCAAAATGAAAAACATTCATAACAAACAAATAGACGTTGAATGAAAACATTTGTGCATTTAGAAATACTGAAGCATATTTAACGTGCGTAACATACGTATTACTTATCGTAATAATATCATATTATATGTGAATGTAGCCCCCGATTGGTTTGGTTTGTTTTTATTTAACGTCCTATTAACAGCCAGTGTCATTTAAGGACGTGCCAGGTTTTGGAGGTGGAGGAAAGCCGGAGTAACGGGAGAAAAACCACCGGCCTACGGTCAGTACCTGGCAACTGCCCCACGTAGGTTTCGAACTCGCAACCCAGTGGTGGAGGGCTAGTGTTAAAGTGTCGGTACACCTTAACTACTCGGCCACCGCGGCCCATTGTAGCCCCCGAAAGGTAACACATACCAAATATATTCACGTCCATGTATATAATATTACTGTATCCAGAAGAAAACATTCCTCGTCTCTTTTAAGACGATACTATTCATTTAGCAATGAACAGAGGTTTTGTAAAAATTCAAGCATGCAAGAGCTCTCTCCATTTAATCAACACCTGAGGTCTTCAAGGTTTCTATGATAATGGCAGTCCAGTGTACATCTAGAGACAGACAATGTACCTAGAGACATCCTATGTGTATCTAGAGACAGACTGTGTGTATCTAGAGTCATCCTATGTGTATCTAGAGACATCCTATGTGTATCTAGAGACATCCCATGTGTATCTAGAGACAGACTATGTGTATCTAGAGACAGACTATGTGTATCTAGAGACAGACTGTGTGTATCTAGAGTCATCCTATGTGTATCTAGAGACATCCTATGTGTATCTAGAGACATCCCATGTGTATCTAGAGACATCCTATGTGTATCTAGAGACAGACTATGTGTATCTAGAGACAGACTATGTGTATCTAGAGACAGACTATGTGTATCTAGAGACAGACTATGTGTATCTAGAGACATCCTATGTGTATCTAGAGACATCCTATGTGTATCTAGAGTCATCCAATGTGTATCTAGAGACATCCTATGTGTATCTAGAGACAGACAATGTACCTAGAGACAGACTGTGTGTATCTAGAGACAGACTATGTGTATCTAGAGACATCCTATGTGTATCTAGAGACAGACTATGTGTATCTAGAGACAGACAATGTGTATCTAGAGACATCCTATGTGTATCTAGAGACATCCTATGTGTATCTAGAGACATCCTATGTGTATCTAGAGACATCCCATGTGTATCTAGAGACAGACTATGTGTATCTAGAGACAGACTATGTGTATCTAGAGACATCCTATGTGTATCTAGAGACATCCTATGTGTATCTAGAGACAGACTATGTGTATCTAGAGACATCCCATGTGTATCTAGAGACATCCTATGTGTATCTAGAGACATCCTATGTGTATCTAGAGACAGACTATGTGTATCTAGAGACATCCTATGTGTATCTGGAGACAGACTATGTGTATCTAGATACATCCTATGTGTATCTGGAGACAGACTATGTGTATCTGGAGACAGACTATGTGTATCTAGATACATCCTATGTGTATCTAGAGATATCCTATGTGTATCTAGAGACATCCTATGTGTATCTAGAGACATCCTATGTGTATCTAGAGACATCCTATGTGTATCTAGAGACATCCTATGTGTATCTAGAGACATCCTATGTGTATCTAGAGACATCCCATGTGTATCTAGAGACAGACTATGTGTATCTGGAGACATCCTATGTGTATCTAGAGACAGACTATGTGTATCTAGAGACAGATTATGTGTATCTAGAGACATCCTATGTGTATCTAGAGACATCCTATGTGTATCTAGAGACATCCTTTGTGTATCTAGAGACATTCTATGTGTATCTAGAGACATCCTATGTGTATCTAGGGACATCCTATGTGTATCTAGAGACATTCTATGTGTATCTAGAGACATTCTATGTGTATCTAGAGACATCCTATGTGTATCTAGGGACATCCTATATGTATCTAGAGACAGACTATGTGTATCTAGAGACATCCTATGTGTATCTAGAGACATCCTATGTGTATCTAGAGACATCCTATGTGTATCTAGAGACATCCTATGTGTATCTAGGGACATCCTATATGTATCTAGAGACAGACTATGTGTATCTAGAGACATCCTATGTGTATCTAGAGACAGACTATGTGTATCTAGAGACATCCTATGTGTATCTAGATACATCCAATGTGTATCTAGAGATATCCTATGTGTATCTAGAGACATCCTATGTGTATCTAGAGACATCCTATGTGTATCTAGAGACATCCTATGTGTATCTAGAGACATCCCATGTGTATCTAGAGACAGACTATGTGTATCTGGAGACATCCTATGTGTATCTAGAGACAGACTATGTGTATCTAGAGACAGATTATGTGTATCTAGAGACATCCTATGTGTATCTAGAGACATCCTATGTGTATCTAGAGACAGACTATGGGTATCTAGAGACATCCTATGGGTATCTAGAGACATCCTATGTGTATCTAGAGACATCCTATGTGTATCTAGAGACATCCTATGTGTATCTAGAGACAGACTATGTGTATCTAGAGACATCCTATGTGTATCTAGAGACATCCTATGTGTATCTAGAGACAGACTATGTGTATCTAGAGACAGACTATGTGTATCTAGAGACATCCTATGTGTATCTAGAGACAGACTATGTGTATCTAGAGACATCCTATGTGTATCTAGAGGCAGACTATGTGTATCTAGAGACATCCTATGTGTATCTAGAGACATCCTATGTGTATCTAGAGACAGACTATGTGTATCTAGAGACATCCTATGTGTATCTAGAGACAGACTATGTGTATCTGGAGACAGACTATGTGTATCTAGAGACAGACTATGTGTATCTAGAGACATCCTATGTGTATCTAGAGACATCCTATGTGTATCTAGAGACATCCTATGTGTATCTAGAGACATCCTATGTGTATCTAGATACATCCTATGTGTATCTAGAGACAGACTATGTGTATCTAGAGACATCCTATGTGTATCTAGAGACAGACTATGTGTATCTAGAGACATCCTATGTGTATCTAGAGACATCCTATGTGTATCTAGAGACAGACTATGTGTATCTAGAGACAGACTATGTGTATCTAGAGACATCCTATGTGTATCTAGAGACATCCTATGGGTATCTAGAGACAGACTATGTGTATCTAGAGACAGACTATGTGTATCTAGAGACAGACTATGTGTATCTAGAGACATCCCATGTATATCTAGAGACAGACTATGTGTATCTAGAGATATCCTATGTGTATCTAGAGACATCCTATGTGTATCTAGAGACAGACTATGTGTATCTAGAGACATCCTATGTGTATCTAGAGACATCCTATGTGTATCTAGAGTCATCAAATGTGTATCTAGAGTCATCAAATGTGTATCTAGGGACATCCTATGTGTAATATTTGATTTATTCCTGGCCGTACTGTAATATCACCATCAGCATAGGTCTGTTTTTGAGCGCTTTGGAGATAAACATTTTCGCAGACTATATGGGTGGTTGAGGATCCTCCTTAACCTCCGGCTGTTCTTCGTTTGCAACCTTTGATGCAAATCCCATTCTGATGTTTCTCAATCCAATCGTTGTCACGTGTACCCAAATAACGTTGGCATCACTAGCAGCAACTAGGACGACGATCAGGACAATGAGAACCCCTCCAAATACACCCATGCTTACGGCGGACGGCCTACTCTCATAAACACTCACATATTTGTTCTTGAAGCTGGTGAGTTTTGTTTTCGGAACGGTCAGCCCGAACTCGTCCTTAGGGCGGGGTGTTGTCGCAAGACGTGGTGTTGTAGTTGGCCGTGGTGTTCTGGTTGGACGGGGTGCTGTAGTTGGACGTGGTGTTGTAGTTGGACGTGGTGTTGTAGTTGTACTTGGTGTTGTAGTTGGACGTGGTATTGTAGTTGTACTTGGTGTTGTGGTTGGACGTGGTGTTGTAGTTGTACTTGGTGTTGTGGTTGGACGTGGTGTTGTAGTTGTACTTGGTGTTGTGGTTGGACGTGGTGTTGTAGTTGTACTTGTTGTTGGTACATGAGTAGTACTCGTAGAGCGCATGTCTGCCGTTTCGTCGTCATCTGTGGATGTTCGATAGACTTGAGCTGGGGTAGTCGTGGTAGTAGTGGTACTGGCTTCTGTTGTTGTCGTCGAAGTCGTGGTTTTTGATGGTGTGGACGGATCAGCTGAACATCAATAATGAATCGGTGTTATTATTTCAAGCACAATTCATTGTAATATAATAGTATTGCCGGCATTGCTGTATAAAACAATAAATAACACAGTCAGTATTAACACCACATTGTTTGACGATACCTCCGTTTATTCTATTGATAAATCAGAATAATACTAAAATGACTGTCGTGAGGACAATATGAAATTACAAGAAAAACGATTTTCTGTTTGTATCATATATCGCCTGTTGTAAATATAACAAAGAGAAAATCTTACTTGTGCATGTTCTGAAGAACACTTTGATATCGCTAAGTAGGAATGCAGATTCTGGTATGGTTAGTCTTCTCAATCCGTAGTACAAGGTACAGCCCGATGTATACGTGATGTTCAAAACGGCCTGGCACTGCATGTCATCGATACTGGACGTCAGACAGCGGGAAAAACACAGCTCCTGGCTGGCGTTCTTTAACACTACATGTAATACAGTGTCATTCTCTCTTGCCTTCTCAAAGGCGGAAAGGGACGTCTCAGCGAATGCACACGTCGGAACTGAAACCGTATGTTATTGTAAATCATACAAGGGCGCTCGTCAGACATGTGATGTTTCGAATAGTGTACTTTAAAGAAGGTTTAACCATAACAAAAATACAAATAACTGAACACACATGTACATTAGCCCGAGTTTCCTCTGGCCCTGTCACCAGGCCTACCAGACATGGTGACAGGGCAAGAGGAAATCGGGCTAATGTACATGAACATTCGATATAACTGAGTATATTGACTGAGGGTTGAATATTGATGGACAATTTATCATGCAACCAGCAGTACCATTTATCGCATGAAAAAAAGATCCATTGTGCGTACGTTAGATTGTAAAAAAAATACACACACGAAATTAGCACCTGACAATTCAAATTGAGAGGTTGAAACAAAAGAGTGAAAAATCAATTAGATATTAAATCATGTGTATATAAGACTTAAGATACGTCCCGAGACATTCGAACGCCTATTGACTTAGTCAACAGCTGTCTTTAGTTGGTGTGCAGATTGATATTCACAAAACGATTATAATGATAGATAAAAAGCACGGCGCAATTTAGGTAAAACGATGTGGTTACTGCGCATGCTTCGAGTGTATGATGTTTTCTCTCTAATGTTGGTACATTTCGTCTATCAGATCAACACAGTAAATAGCCGCTTAACAATTACAAGAAGTAATTTACATAAAAAAAAATCTTATAAATTTAATCATTTTTAGTTTGTTACAATATTTATTATCAAATTTTCCAACTTAATACTAATATCACTATGTAGTAAAAATGTACAATTATTTGGTACTGATTCCAAGCAGTGCGTACAACCTGTACAAGTACCCGATTGTAAGGTGTGAAAACACAGGTTGGTTTTCATTTTCACATATATTATGTATATAACGTGTTACATAGACTAACCTGGCGTCTGTTCATTAGATGGACAATAGCGATTCGATCTGCTTCCCTGAATCACGGTAGCATCGTTGCCAGCTAACATCAAATGCAAAAATAATTTTGATTATTTTCGTGTTCAAAGATATTGTTTCACATTCGTCAATGTTGTATTTGCATGTTATAAGATATAGTGTTATACACGTACGAATCATTTACGTCATTAATCTGCTGTTGACAGCGCGTTAAATATTTTGCACAGTTTCTTAAAATCTCACCTGTCTCCAATCGCGAGCAAATCTTCACTTTGACACCAAAGTTATCGTCATCTTCTGTTGTTGTTGTTGTTGTTGACATTTGGTATGAACTAAAATACAAATAACAAGTATTATATACCATCCTGTACAACCAGCATTCCATTTGACTACCCATCTCCGTGTTCATACATAGTCCTTCACATTCACTTATATCAGTGGTGCTGAGGTTCAGCTTTGTAAAATCTACTGGTTCTGCAGTTAGATTCCTCTCCTCAAAAGTACAAAGTCCTGCAAAAAAATAGAAACAACATAGAATACCGACATGATAAAGGTAATTCTAACTCAAAATCGATGAAACGAGGGTAAAATATGAAAAAATATATAGATTTGTTAAAATAGTTACCGCCACTTATCTATTTCTGTATTTGGTTTTTGTTAAGATAGTCGGGTCAAAATTCTGTAAGGGAAAACATAACTTAATAGCATTATTATCAAGCTTACCAAGTGTCAGAGATAGGCCATAAATGTAGGAAATTGCCGGACAACAACATCTTATGTCGTACAGATGAGCACAATACCATAATACTCACGTCACGCGCGTATACAAATACCAGGAGTGAAAACAAACACCAGGAGTGGAAAACAAACACTAGGAGTGGAAACAAACACCAGGAGTGAAAACAAACACCAGGAGTGAAAACAAACACCAAGAGAGGAAAACAAACACCAAAGAGAGGAAAACAAACACCAAAGAGAGGAAAACAAACACCAAAGAGAGGAAACAAACACCAAAGAAAGGAAAACAAACACTAGGAGTGAAAACAAACACCAGGAGTGAAACAAACACGAGGAATGAAAACAAACACCAGGAGTGAAAACAAACACAAGGAGTGAAAACAAACACCAAAGAGAGGAAAACAAACACCAGGAGTGAAAACAAACACCGAGAGAGGAAAACAAACACCAAGAGTGAAAACAAACACCAGGCGTGAAAACAAACACAAGGAGGAAAACAAACACCAAAGAGAGAAAACAAACACCAAGAGAGGAAAACAAACACCAAGAGTGAAAACAAACACCAGGAGTGAAAACAAACATAAAGAAAGGAAAACAAACACCAAGAGTGAAAACAAACACCAGGAGTGAAAACAAACACCGAGAGAGGAAAACAAACACCAGGAGTGAAAACAAACACCAAGTATGGAAAATAAACACCATGACAGGAAAACAAACACCAACAGAGGAAAACAAACACCAAAGACAGGAAAACAAACACCAAGTATGGAAAATAAACACCATGACAGGAAAACAAACACCAACAGAGGAAAACAAACACCAAAGAGAGAAAACAAACACCAAGAGAGGAAAACAAACACCAAGAGAGGAAAACAAACATCAACAGAGGAAAACAAACACCAACAGGGGAAAGCAAACACCAACAGGGGAAAACAAACACCAACAGGGGAAAACAAACACCAACAGAGGAAACCAAACACCAACAAGGGAAAACAAACACCAACAGAGGAAACCAAACACCAACAGAGGAAACCAAACACCAACAGAGGAAACTAAACACAAAGAGAGGAAAACAAACATCAATAGAGGAAAACAAACACCAACAGAGTAAAGCAAACACAAAGAAAGGAAAACAAACACCAAGTATGGAAAATAAACACCAAGAAAGGAAAACAATCATCAAGAGTGAAAACAAACACCAAGTATGGAAAATAAACACCATGACAGGAAAACAAACACCAACAGAGGAAAACAAACACCAACAGAGGAAAATAAACATCAATAGAGGAAAACAAACACCAACAGAGTAAAGCAAACACCAACAGAGTAAAACAAACACCAAAGACAGGAATACAAACACCAGGAGTGAAAACAAACACAAAGAAAGGAAAACAAACACCAAGAGTGAAAACAAACACCAACAAAGGAAAACAAACACCAACAAAGGAAAACAAACACCAAGAGAGGAAAACAAACACCAAGAAAGGAAAACAAACACCAAGAGTGAAAACAAACACCAACAAAGGAAAACAAACACCAAGAGAGGAAAACAAACACCAAGAAAGGAAAACAATCATCAAGAGTGAAAACAAACAGCAAGAAAGGAAAACAAACAGCAACTGAGGAAAAAAACACCAAGTATGGAAAATAAACACCAAGAGAGGAAAACAAACACCAAGAGAAGAAAACAAACACCGAGAGAGGAAAACAAACACCAAAGAGAGGAAAACAAACGCAAGGAGTGAAAACTAACACCAAGAGAGGAAAACAGACACCAAAGAGAGGAAAACAAACACCAGGAATGAAAACAAACACCAAAGAGAGTTAAACAAACACCAGGAGTGAAAAGAAACACCGAGAGAGGAAAACAATCACCAAGTATGGAAAATAAACACCATGACTGGAAAACAAACACCAAAGAGAGGAAAACAAACACAGAAGAGTGAAAACAACCATTAAGGGAGGAAAACAAACACCAAGAGAGGAAAACAAACACCAAGAGAGGAAAACAAGCACCAACAGAGGAAAACAAACACCAACAGAGGAAAACAAACACCAACAGTGGAAAACAAACACCAAGTATGGAAAATAAACACCAACAGAGGAAAACAAACACCAACAGAGGAAAACAAACACCAAGTATGGAAAATAAACACCAACAGAGTGAAAACAAACACCAAGAAAGGAAAACAAACACCAACAGAGGAAAACAAACACCAACAGAGGAAAGCAAACACCAAGAAAGGAAAACAAACACCAACAGAGGAAAACAAACACCAAGCATGGAAAACAAACACCAACAGAGGAAAACAAACACCAAGAAAGGAAAACAAACACCAACAGAGGAAAACAAACACCAAGCATGGAAAACAAACATCAACAGAGGTAAACAAACACCAACAGAGGTAAACAAACACCAACAGAGGAAAACAAACACCAACAGAGGAAAACAAACACCAAGAAAGGAAAACAAACATCAACAGAGGAAAACAAACACCAAGAAAGGAAAACAAACACCAACAGAGGAAAACACACACCAAGAAAGGAAAACAAACACCAACAGAGGAAAACAAACACCAAGAGTGAAAACAAACACCAACAGAGGAAAACAAACACCAACAGAGGAAAACAAACACCAACAGAGGAAAACAAACACCAAGAGTGAAAACAAACACCAACAGAGGAAAACAAACACCAACAGAGGAAAACAAACATCAACAGAGGAAAACAAACATCAACAGAGGAAAACAAACACCAAGAGTGAAAACAAACACCAACAGAGGAAAACAAACATCATCAGAGGAAAACAAACATCAACAGAGGAAAACAAACATCAACAGAGGAAAACAAACACCAATAGAGGAAAACAAACATCAACAGAGGAAAACAAACACAGAAGAGTGAAAACAACCATTAAGGGAGGAAAACAAACACCAAGAGAGGAAAACAAACACCAAGAGAGGAAAACAAGCACCAACAGAGGAAAACAAACACCAACAGAGGAAAACAAACACAAACAGTGGAAAACAAACACCAAGTATGGAAAATAAACACGAACAGAGGAAAACAAACACCAACAGAGGAAAGCAAACACCAAGTATGGAAAATAAACACCAACAGAGGAAAACAAACACCAAGAAAGGAAAACAAACACCAACAGAGGAAAACAAACACCAAGCATGGAAGACAAACACCAACAGAGGAAAACAAACACCAAGAAAGGAAAACAAACACCAACAGAGGAAAACAAACACCAAGAGAGGAAAACAAACACCAAGAAAGGAAAACAAACACCAAGAGTGAAAACAAACACCAACAAAGGAAAACAAACACCAAGAGAGGAAAACAAACACCAAGAAAGGAAAACAATCATCAAGAGTGAAAACAAACAGCAAGAAAGGAAAACAAACAGCAACTGAGGAAAAAAACACCAAGTATGGAAAATAAACACCAAGAGAGGAAAACAAACACCAAGAGAAGAAAACAAACACCGAGAGAGGAAAACAAACACCAAAGAGAGGAAAACAAACGCAAGGAGTGAAAACTAACACCAAGAGAGGAAAACAGACACCAAAGAGAGGAAAACAAACACCAGGAATGAAAACAAACACCAAAGAGAGTTAAACAAACACCAGGAGTGAAAAGAAACACCGAGAGAGGAAAACAATCACCAAGTATGGAAAATAAACACCATGACTGGAAAACAAACACCAAAGAGAGGAAAACAAACACAGAAGAGTGAAAACAACCATTAAGGGAGGAAAACAAACACCAAGAGAGGAAAACAAACACCAAGAGAGGAAAACAAGCACCAACAGAGGAAAACAAACACCAACAGAGGAAAACAAACACCAACAGTGTAAAACAAACACCAAGTATGGAAAATAAACACCAACAGAGGAAAACAAACACCAACAGAGGAAAACAAACACCAAGTATGGAAAATAAACACCAACAGAGTGAAAACAAACACCAAGAAAGGAAAACAAACACCAACAGAGGAAAACAAACACCAACAGAGGAAAACAAACACCAAGCATGGAAGACAAACACCAACAGAGGAAAACAAACACCAAGAAAGGAAAACAAACACCAACAGAGGAAAACAAACACCAACAGAGGAAAACAAACATCAACAGAGGAAAACAAACACCAACAGAGGAAAACAAACACCAACAGAGGAAAACAAACACCAAGAAAGGAAAACAAACATCAACAGAGGAAAACAAACACCAAGAAAGGAAAACAAACACCAACAGAGGAAAACACACACCAAGAAAGGAAAACAAACACCAAGTATGGAAAATAAACACCAACAGAGGAAAACAAACACCAACAGAGGAAAGCAAACACCAAGTATGGAAAATAAACACCAACAGAGTGAAAACAAACACCAAGAAAGGAAAACAAACACCAACAGAGGAAAACAAACACCAACAGAGGAAAGCAAACACCAAGAAAGGAAAACAAACACCAACAGAGGAAAACAAACACCAAGCATGGAAAACAAACACCAACAGAGGAAAACAAACACCAAGAAAGGAAAACAAACACCAACAGAGGAAAACAAACACCAAGCATGGAAAACAAACATCAACAGAGGTAAACAAACACCAACAGAGGTAAACAAACACCAACAGAGGAAAACAAACACCAACAGAGGAAAACAAACACCAACAGAGGAAAACAAACACCAAGAAAGGAAAACAAACATCAACAGAGGAAAACAAACACCAAGAAAGGAAAACAAACACCAACAGAGGAAAACACACACCAAGAAAGGAAAACAAACACCAACAGAGGAAAACAAACACCAACAGAGGAAAACAAACACCAACAGAGGAAAACAAACACCAAGAGTGAAAACAAACACCAACAGAGGAAAACAAACACCAACAGAGGAAAACAAACATCAACAGAGGAAAATAAACATCAACAGAGGAAAACAAACACCAAGAGTGAAAACAAACACCAACAGAGGAAAACAAACATCATCAGAGGAAAACAAACATCAACAGAGGAAAACAAACATCAACAGAGGAAAACAAACACCAATAGAGGAAAACAAACATCAACAGAGGAAAACAAACACCAAGAGTGAAAACAAACACCAACAGAGGAAAACAAACATCATCAGAGGAAAACAAACATCAACAGAGGAAAACAAACATCAACAGAGGAAAACAAACACCAATAGAGGAAAACAAACATCAACAGAGGAAAACAAACACAGAAGAGTGAAAACAACCATTAAGGGAGGAAAACAAACACCAAGAGAGGAAAACAAACACCAAGAGAGGAAAACAAGCACCAACAGAGGAAAACAAACACCAACAGAGGAAAACAAACACCAAGTATGGAAAATAAACACCAACAGAGGAAAACAAACACCAACAGAGGAAAGCAAACACCAAGTATGGAAAATAAACACCAACAGAGGAAAACAAACACCAAGAAAGGAAAACAAACACCAACAGAGGAAAACAAACACCAAGCATGGAAAACAAACACCAACAGAGGAAAACAAACACCAAGAAAGGAAAACAAACACCAACAGAGGAAAACAAACACCAACAGAGGAAAACAAACACCAAGCATGGAAAACAAACATCAACAGAGGAAAACAAACACCAACAGAGGAAAACAAACACCAACAGAGGAAAACAAACACCAAGAAAGGAAAACAAACATCAACAGAGGAAAACAAACACCAAGAAAGGAAAACAAACACCAACAGAGGAAAACACACACCAAGAAAGGAAAACAAACACCAACAGAGGTAAACAAACACCAACGGAGGTAAACAAACACCAACAGAGGTAAACAAACACCAAGAGTGAAAACAAAGACCAAGAGAGGAAAACAAACACCAACAGAGGAAAACAAACACCAAGAGTGAAAACAAACACCAACAGAGGAAAACAAACACCAACAGAGGAAAACAAACATCAACAGAGGAAAATAAACATCAACAGAGGAAAACAAACACCAAGAGTGAAAACAAACACCAACAGAGGAAAACAAACATCATCAGAGGAAAACAAACATCAACAGAGGAAAACAAACATCAACAGAGGAAAACAAACATCAACAGAGGAAAACAAACATCAACAGAGGAAAACAAACACCAATAGAGGAAAACAAACATCAACAGAGGAAAACAAACACCAAGAGTGAAAACAAACACCAACAGAGGAAAACAAACACCAAGAAAGGAAATCAAACAAACGCCAGGAGTGAAAACAAACACCAACAGAGGAAAACAAACACCAAGAGTGAAAACAAATAAACACCAAGAGTGAAAACAAACACCAACAGAGGAAAATAAACATCAAAAGAGGAAAACAAACACCAACAGTGTAAAGCAAACACCAACAGAGTAAAACAAACACCAAAGACAGGAATACAAACACCAGGAGTGAAAACAAACACAAAGAAAGAAAAACAAACACCAACAGAGGAAAACAAACATCAACAGAGTAAAACAAACATCAACAGAGGAAAACAAACACCAAGAGTGAAAACAAACACCTACAGAGGAAAACAAACACAAACAGAGGAAAACAAACACCAACAGAGGAAAACAAACACCATCAGAGGAAAACAAACATCAACAGAGGAAAACAAACACCAACAGAGGAAAACAAACACCATCAGAGGAAAACAAACATCAACAGAGGAAAACAAACACCAAGGGTGAAAACAAACACCAACAGAGGAAAACAAACACCAAGAAAGGAAATCAAACAAACGCCAGGAGTGAAAACAAACACCAACAGAGGAAAACAAACACCATCAGAGGAAAACAAACATCATCAGAGGAAAACAAACACCAACAGAGGAAAGCAAACACCATCAGAGGAAAACAAACATCAACAGAGGAAAACAAACACCAAGAGTGAAAACAAACACCAACAGAGGAAAACAAACACAAAGAAAGGAAATCAAACAAACGCCAGGAGTGAAAACAAACACCAACAGAGGAAAACAAACACCAAGAAAGGAAAACAAACAAACACCAAGAGTGAAAACAAACACCAACAGAGGAAAACAAACACCAAGAAAGGAAAACAAACATCAACAGAGGAAAACAAACACCAAGAAAGGAAAACAAACACCAACAGAGGAAAACACACACCAAGAAATGAAAACAAACACCAACAGAGGTAAACAAACACCAACAGAGGAAAACAAACACCAAGAGTGAAAACAAAGACCAAGAGAGGAAAACAAACACCAACAGAGGAAAACAAACACCAACAGAGGAAAACAAACACCAAGAGTGAAAACAAACACCAACAGAGGAAAACAAACACCAACAGAGGAAAACAAACATCAACAGAGGAAAATAAACATCAACAGAGGAAAACAAACACCAAGAGTGAAAACAAACACCAACAGAGGAAAACAAACATCATCAGAGGAAAACAAACATCAACAGAGGAAAACAAACATCAACAGAGGAAAACAAACACCAATAGAGGAAAACAAACATCAACAGAGGAAAATCAAACACAGAAGAGTGAAAACACCATTAAGGGAGAAAACAAACACCAAGAGAGGAAAACAAACACCAACAGAGGAAAACAAGTCACCAACAGAGGAAAACAAACACCAACAGAGGAAAACAAACACCAACAGTGGAAAACAAACACCAAGTATGGAAAATAAACACCAACAGAGGAAAACAAACACCAACAGAGGAAAGCAAACACCAAGTATGGAAATAAACACCAACAGAGGAAACAACACCAAGAAGGAAAACCAAACCCCAACAGAGGAAAACAAACAACCAACAGAGGAAAACAAACACCAAGCATGGAAAACAAACATCAACAGAGGAAACAAACACCAACAGAGGAAAAAAAACACCAACAGAGGAAAACAAACACCAACAGAGGAAAACAAACACCAAGAAAGGAAAACAAACATCAACAGAGGAAAACAAACACCAAGAAAGGAAAACAAACACCAACAGAGGAAAACACACACCAAGAAAGGAAAACAAACACCAACAGAGGTAAACAAACACCAACAGAGGTAAACAAACACCAACAGAGATAAACAAACACCAAGAGTGAAAACAAAGACCAAGAGAGGAAAACAAACACCAACAGAGGAAAACAAACACCAAGAGTGAAAACAAACACCAACAGAGGAAAACAAACACCAACAGAGGGAAAAAAAGCATCACCAGAGGAAAATAAACATCAACAGAGGAAAACAAACACAAAGAGTGAAAACAAACACCAACAGAGGAAAACAAACATCATCAGAGGAAAACAAACATCAACAGAGGAAAACAAACATCAACAGAGGAAAACAAACATCAACAGAGGAAAACAAACACCAATAGAGGAAAACAAACATCAACAGAGGAAAACAAACACCAAGAGTGAAAACAAACACCAACAGAGGAAAACAAACACCAAGAAAGGAAATCAAACAAACGCCAGGAGTGAAAACAAACACCAACAGAGGAAAACAAACACCAAGAGTGAAAACAAACAAACACCAAGAGTGAAAACAAACACCAACAGAGGAAAATAAACATCAATAGAGGAAAACAAACACCAACAGAGTAAAGCAAACACCAACAGAGTAAAACAAACACCAAAGACAGGAATACAAACACCAGGAGTGAAAACAAACACAAAGAAAGGAAAACAAACACCAACAGAGGAAAACAAACATCAACAGAGGAAAACAAACACCAAGAGTGAAAACAAACACCTACAGAGGAAAACAAACACAAACAGAGGAAAACAAACACAAACAGAGGAAAACAAACACCATCAGAGGAAAACAAACATCAACAGAGGAAAACAAACACCAAGAGTGAAAACAAACACCAACAGAGGAAAACAAACACCAAGAAAGGTAAACAAACACCAAGAGTGAAAACAAACACCAACAGAGGAAAACAAACATCAACAGAGGAAAAAAAACATCAACAGAGGAAAATAAACATCAACAGAGGAAAACAAACACCAAGAGTGAAAACAAACACCTACAGAGGAAAACAAACACAAACAGAGGAAAACAAACACCAACAGAGGAAAACAAACACCATCAGATGAAAACAAACATCAACAGAGGAAAACAAACACCAACAGAGGAAAACAAACACCATCAGAGGAAAACAAACATCAACAGAGGAAAACAAACACCAAGAGTGAAAACAAACACCAACAGAGGAAAACAAACACCAAGAAAGGAAATCAAACAAACGCCAGGAGTGAAAACAAACACCAACAGAGGAAAACAAACACCATCAGAGGAAAACAAACATCAACAGAGGAAAACAAACATCAACAGAGGAAAACAAACACAAGGAAAGGAAAACAAACACCAACAGAGGAAAACAAACATTGAGAAAAAAAAAACGCCAGGAGACAGAAATAAAAACCAAGTTATAAAAAAACTAAAAAAAAAAAAAAAAGCCAAGAGAGATAAACAAACCAAAGAAAAACCGCCAGTAAATATGTAAAGATAATGATTAACAGTTGGCTTGCCTTTTAAAGAAATATTCCATTTAATGAAGATGGATAATTTCATAAAACGGAACGTTTACCTGCTGTAGTTTCACAGACAAACGGTTTATCGTCAGCACAGTTATTAGTTGTCCACATGTATCCGTTAATGCTAGTACATTTGTTTTTCTCACATTCAAAAGGCTGGTTCTGTTGCCAGGTCACGGCGTCGCCTACAGTGGAGCAGTTACTCCAGACGTACTGATGTGAGTTGCATGCATTGCTTGATTCGTTGTAAGTAGGATCCATCCAGATAGCACTAATACCACAGAACAAAACACAACTCAATATTTCACTTACAATTATGCATCCCCCATTTTATCGAATAGAAAGTATATATAATAAAAGTCTGTCTTAATAACTACATATCTGTCATTGTATTATAAATATTTTGAGAATAGGTAAACTATTAACTATATAAAGTAAATAACTAATTAATTGCTATCCGGCAAGTGTTTGGTGTTTTGAAGTACGACATCGTTGGATACAAACAGTCGATTGTACGACACTACGCTACACTAATCAAAGCGTATAATGTGGTGCAATCAACCGTGGGTATCCATCGATGTTTAGTGAAGTGCAATCAACCGTGGGTATCCATCCATATGAAGTAAAGTGCAATCAACCGTGGGTATCCATCGATGTTAAGTGAAGTGCAATCAACCGTGGGTATCCGTCGATGTTTAGTGAAGTGCAATCGACCGTGGGTATCCATCGATGTGAAGTAAAGTGCAATCAACCGTGGGTATCCATCGATATGAAGTAAAGTGCAATCAACCGTGGGTATCCATCGATATGAAGTAAAGTGCAATCAACCGTGGGTATCCATCGATATAAAGTAAAGTGCAATCAACCGTGGGTATCAATCGATGTTTAGTGAAGTACAATCAACCGTGGGTATTCGATGTTTAGTGAAGTGCAATCAACCGTGGGTATTCATCGATATCAAGTTAAGTGCAATCAACCGTGGGTATCCATCGATATGAAGTAGGGTGTAATCAACCGTGGGTATCCATCGATATGAAGTAAAGTGCAATCAACCGTGGGTATCCATCGATAGGAAGTAAAGTGCAATCAACCGTGGGTATCCATCCATATGAAGTAAAGTGCAATCAACCGTGGGTATCCGTCGATATGAAGTAAAGTGCAATCAACCGTGGGTATCCATCGATATGAAGTAAAGTGCAATCAACCATGGGTATCCATCGATGTTTAGTGAAGTACAATCAACCGTGGGTATCCATCGATATGAAGTAAAGTGCAATCAACCGTGGGTATCCATCGATGTTTAGTGAAGTGCAATCAACCGTGGGTATCCATCGATATGAAGTAAAGTGCAATCAACCGTGGATATCCATCGATATGAAGTAAAGTACAATCAACCGTGGGTATCCATCGATATGAATTAAATTGCAATCAACCGTGGGTATCAATCGATGTTTAGTGAATTCAAATCAACCGTGGGTATTCGATGTTTAGTGAAGTGCAATCAACCGTGGGTATCCATCGATATAAAGTAAAGTGCAATCAAACGTGGGTATCCATCGATATGAAGTAAGGTGCAATCAACCGTGGGTATCCATCGATATGAAGTAAAGTGCAATCAACCGTGGGTATCCATCGATATGAAGTAAAGTGCAATCAACCGTGGGTATCCATCCATATGAAGTAAAGTGCAATCAACCGTGGGTATCCGTCGATATGAAGTAAAGTGCAATCAACCGTGGGTATCCATCGATGTTTAGTGAAGTGCAATCAACCGTGGGTATCCATCGATGTTTAGTGAAGTGCAATCAACCGTAAGTATCCATCGATATGAAGTAAAGTGCAATCAACCGTGGGTATCCATCGATGTTTAGTGAAGTGCAATCAACCGTGGGTATCCATCGATGTGAAGTAAAGTGCAATCAACCGTGGGTATCGATCTATGTTTAGTGAAGTGCAATCAACCGTGGGTATCCGTCGATATGAAGTAAAGTGCAATAAACCGTGGGTATCCATCGATGTGAAGTAAAATGCAATCAACCGTGGGTATCCATCGATGTTTAGTAAAGTGCAATCAACCGTGGGTATCCATCGATGTGAAGTAAAGTGCAATCAACCGTGGGTATCCATCGATGTGAAGTAAAGTGCAATCAACTGTGGGTATCCATCGATGTTTAGTGAAGTGCAATCAACCGTAGGTATCCATCGATGTTTAGTGAAGTGCAATCAACCGTGGGTATCCATCGATATGAAGTAAAGTGCAATCAACCGTGGGTATCCATCGATGTGAAGTAAAGTGCAATCAACCGTGGGTATCCATCGATGTGAAGTATAGTGCAATCAACCGTGGGTATCCATCGATGTTTAGTGAAGTGCAATCAACCGTGGGTATCCATCGATGTTTAGTGAAGTGCAGTCAACCGTGGATATCCATCGATATGAAGTAAAGTGCAATCAACCGTGGGTATCCATCGATATGAAGTAAAGTGCAATCAACCGTGGGTATCCATCGATGTTTAGTGAAGTGCAATCAACCGTGGGTATCCATCGATATGAACTAAAGTGCAATCAACCGTGGGTATCCATCGATATGAAGTAAAGTGCAATCAACCGTGGGTATCCGTCGATATGAAGTAAAGTGCAATCAACCGTGGGTATCCATCGATGTTTAGTGAAGTGCAATCAACCGTGGGTATCCATCAATGTTTAGTGAAGTTCAATCAACCGTGGGTATCCGTCGATATGAAGTAAAGTGCAATCAACCGTGGGTATCCATCGATGTGAAGTAAAGTGCAATCCACCGTGGGTATCAATCGATGTTAGTGAAGTGCAATCAACCGTGGGTATTCGTCGATATGAAGTAAAGTGCAATCAACCGTGGGTATCCATCGATGTTAAGTGAAGTGCAATCAACCGTGGGTATCCGTCGATATGAAGTAAAGTGCAATCAACCGTGGGTATCAATCGATATAAAGTAAAGTGCAATCAACCGTGGGTATCCATCGATGTTTAGTGAAGTGCAATCAACCGTGGGTATCCGTCGATATGAAGTAAAGTGCAATCAACCGTGGGTATCCATCGATGTTTAGTGAAGTGCAATCAACCCTGGGTATCCATCGATATGAAGTAAAGTGCAATCAACCGTGGGTATCCATCGATGTGAAGTAAAGTACAATCAACCGTGGGTATCCATCGATGTTTAGTGAAGTGCAATCAACCGTGGATATCCATCGATGTTTAGTGAAGTGCAATCAACCGTGGGTATCCATCGATGTTTAGTGAAGTGCAATCAACCGTAGGTATCCATCGATGTTTAGTGAAGTGCAATCAACCGTGGGTATCCATCGATATGAAGTAAAGTGCAATCAACCGTGGGTATCCATCGATGTGAAGTAAAGTGCAATCAACCGTGGGTATCCATCGATGTTTAGTGAAGTGCAATCAACCGTGGGTATCGATCGATGTTTAGTGAAGTGCAATCAACCGTGGGTATCCATCGATATGAAGTAAAGTGCAATCAACCGTGGGTATCCATCGATGTGAAGTAAAGTGCAATCAACCGTGGGTATCCATCGATGTGAAGTAAAGTGCAATCAACCGTGGGTATCCATCGATGTTTAGTGAAGTGCAATCAACCGTGGGTATCCATCGATGTTTAGTGAAGTGCAATCAACCGTGGGTATCCATCGATATGAAGTAAAGTGCAATCAACCGTGGGTATCCATCGATATGAAGTAAAGTGCAATCAACCGTGGGTATCCATCGATGTTTAGTGAAGTGCAATCAACCGTGGGTATCCATCGATATGAAGTAAAGTGCAATCAACCGTGGGTATCCATCGATATGAAGTAAAGTACAATCAACCGTGGGTATCCATCGATATGAGGTAAAGTGCAATCAACCGTGGGTATCCATCGATGTTTAGTGAAGTGCAATCAACCGTGGGTATCCATCGATGTTTAGTGAAGTTCAATCAACCGTGGGTATCCGTCGATATGAAGTAAAGTGCAATCAACCGTGGGTATCCATCGATGTGAAGTAAAGTGCAATCCACCGTGGGTATCCATCGATGTTAGTGAAGTGCAATCAACCGTGGGTATTCGTCGATATGAAGTAAAGTGCAATCAACCGTGGGTATCCATCGATGTTTAGTGAAGTGCAATCAACCGTGGGTATCCGTCGATATGAAGTAAAGTGCAATCAACCGTGGGTATCAATCGATATAAAGTAAAGTGCAATCAACCGTGGGTATCCATCGATGTTTAGTGAAGTGCAATCAACCGTGGGTATCCGTCGATATGAAGTAAAGTGCAATCAACCGTGGGTATCCATCGATGTTTAGTGAAGTGCAATCAACCCTGGGTATCCATCGATGTTTAGTGAAGTGCAATCAACCGTGGGTATCGATCGATGTTTAGTGAAGTGCAATCAACCGTGGGTATCCATCGATATGAAGTAAAGTGCAATCAACCGTGGGTATCCATCGATATGAAGTAAAGTGCAATCAACCGTGGGTATCCATCGATGTTTAGTGAAGTGCAATCAACCGTGGGTATCCATCGATATGAAGTAAAGTGCAATCAACCGTGGGTATCCATCGATGTTTAGTGAAGTGCAATCAACCGTGGGTATCCATCGATGTTTAGTGAAGTTCAATCAACCGTGGGTATCCATCGATATGAAGTAAAGTGCAATCAACCGTGGGTATCCATCGATATGAAGTAAAGTGCAATCAACCGTGGGTATCCGTCGCTATGAAGTAAAGTGCAATCAACCGTGGGTATCCATCGATGTGAAGTAAAGTGCAATCAACCGTGGGTATCCATCGATGTTTAGTGAAGTGCAATCAACCGTGGGTATCCATCGTTATGAAGTAAAGTGCAATCAACCGTGGGTATCCATCGATGTTTAGTGAAGTGCAATCAACCGTGGGTATCCATCGATATGAAGTAAAGTGCAATCAACCGTGGGTATCCGTCGCTATGAAGTAAAGTGCAATCAACCGTGGGTATCCATCGATGTGAAGTAAAGTGCAATCAACCATGGGTATCCATCGATGTTTAGTGAAGTGCAATCAACCGTGGGTATCCATCCAAGTTTTACTGAAGTGCAATCAACCGTGGGTATCCGTCGATATGAAGTAAAGTGCAATCAACAGTAGGTATCCATCGATATGAAGTAAAGTGCAATCAACCGTGGGCATCCATCGATGTTTAGTGAAGTGCAATCAACCGTGGGTATCCATCGATATGAAGTAAAGTACAATCAACCGTGGGTATCCATCGATATGAAGTAAAGTGCAATCAACCGTGGGTATCCATCGATATGAAGTAAAGTGCAATCAACCGTGGGTATCCATCGATGTTTAGTGAAGTGCAATCAACCGTGGGTATCCATCGATGTGAAGTAAAGTGCAATCAACCGTGGGTATCCATCGATGTTTAGTGAAGTTCAATCAACCGTGGGTATCCGTCGATATGAAGTAAAGTGCAATCAACCGTGGGTATCCATCGATGTGAAGTAAAATGCAATCAACCGTGGGTATCCATCGATGTGAAGTAAAGTGCAATCAACCGTGGGTATCCATCGATGTGAAGTAAAGTGCAATGAATCGTGGGTATCCATCGATGTGAAGTAAAGTGCAATCAACCGTGGGTATCCATCGATGTGAAGTAAAGTGCAATCAACCGTGGGTATCCATCGATGTTTAGTGAAGTGCAATCAACCGTGGTAATCCATCGATGTTTAGAGAAGTGCAATCAACCGTAGGTATCCATCGATGTTTAGTGAAGTGAAATCAACCGTGGGTATCCGACAATGTGTATTGAAGTCCAATCAATCGTGGAAATCCGACGATGTGTGGTGAAGTGCAATCAACCATGGGTATCCGACGATGGAAGTAAGGAGTCAATTCTCATGCTTTATTAATAGTAAAATGCCCTATTCCTGCCCGGGTCTCGTCATGAAGAGATGATGAATAGTGCTACTCAACAGATGTCGGGACCAAGAATTACTGACGACATCAACAGATGTCGGGACCAAGAATTACTGACGACATCAACAGATGTCGGGACCCAGTATTACTGACGACACCAACAGGTGTCGGGACCAAGTATTACTGACGACACCAACAGATGTCGGGACCCAGAATTACTGACGACATCAACAGATGTCGGGACCAAGAATTACTGACGACATCAACAGATGTCGGGACCCAGAATTACTGACGACATCAACAGGTGTCGGGACCAAGAATTACTGACGACATCAACAGATGTCGGGACCCAGTATTACTGACGACACCAACAGATGTCGGGACCAAGAATTACTGACGACATCAACAGATGTCGGGACCCAGAATTACTGGCGACATCAACAGATGTCGGGACCCAGAATTACTGACGACATCAACAGATGTCGGGACCCAGAATTACTGGCGACACCAACAGATGTCGGGACCAAGAATTACTGACGACATCAACAGATGTCGGGACCCAGAATTACTGGCGACACCAACAGATGTCGGGACCAAGAATTACTGACGACATCAACAGATGTCGGGACCCAGAATTACTGGCGACATCAACAGATGTCGGGACCCAGTATTACTGGCGACATCGACAGATGTCGGGACCCAGTATTACTGGCGACATCAACAGATGTCGGGACCCAGAATTACTGACGACATCAACAGGTGTCAGGACCCAGTATTACTGGCGACATCAACAGATGTCGGGACCCAGTATTACTGACGACACCAACAGATGTCGGGACCAAGTATTACTGACGACACAAACAGGTGTCGGGACCAAGAATTACTGACGACACCAACAGATGTCGGGACCAAGTATTACTGACGACACAAACAGGTGTCGGGACCAAGAATTACTGACGACACCAACAGGTGTCAGGACCAAGAATTACTGGCGACATCAACAGATGTCGGGACCCAGTATTACTGGCGACATCAACAGGTGTCGGGACCCAGTATTACTGGCGACATCAACAGATGTCGGAACCAAGAATTACTAACGACACCAACAGATTTCGGTACCAAGAATTACTGACGACATCAACAGGTGTCGGGACCCAGTATTACTGGCGACATCAACAGGTGTCGGAACCAAGAATTACTAACGACACCAACAGATGTCAGTACCAAGAATTACTGACGACACAAACAGGTGTCGGGACCCAGAATTACTGACGACACCAACAGATGTCGGGACCAAGTATTACTGACGACACAAACAGGTGTCGGGACCAAGAATTACTGACGACACCAACAGGTGTCGGGACCAAGAATTACTGACGACACCAACAGATGTCGGGACCAAGAATTACTGACGACATCGACAGATGTCGGGACCAAGAATTACTGACGACATCAACATATGCCGGGACCCAGTATTACTGACGACATCAACAGATGTCGGGACCCAGTATTACTGACGACATCAACAGATGTCGGGACCAAGAATAACTGACGACATCAACATATGCCGGGACCCAGTATTACTAACGACACCAACAGATGTCGGGACCCAGTATTACTGACGACATCAACAGATGTCGGGACCCAGTATTACTGACGACACCAACAGGTGTCGGGACCCAGGATTCAGTATTACTGGTGCCATCAGAAGATATCGGGAATTATAGTATGACATAGGGAGCCTTAGTAGAACTAAAGAAATATAGAGGACACATACTTACTCTACACCACGGTTAAATAAGCCGAGACGTCGGAGAAAAGGTTGCCTCATCTGGTCTAAAACCAGTAATTTTCCTCCGAATTTCGAACATGTCGCCACTGCTGAGTCGTAGTTCGCTTTTTCGGGATGTTTCGTAAATATTGTCATGGAAGTGAGACCAATTACTCCTGAAAACAATACAACATACCGGTTATGTCCGTCAAGACTCGGAATCAAATATTACAACATACCGGTTAGGTCCGTAAAGGCTCGGAATCAAACAGCATACTGGTCAGTTCCGCCATGGCTCGGAATCAAACAATACAGTATAGTGGTCAGTTCCGTCAACACTCGGAATCAAACAATACAGTATACTGGTCAGTTCCGTCAAGGCTCGGAATCAAACAATACAGTATAATGGTCAGTTCCGTCAAGTCTCGCAATCAAACAATACAACATACTGGTCAGTTCCGTCAAGTCTCGCAATCAAACAATACAGTATACTGGTCAGTTCCGTCAAGGCTCGGAATCAAACAATACAGTATAATGATCAGTTCCGTCAAGTCTCACAATCAAACAATACAACATACTGGTCAGTTCCGTCAAGACTTGGAATCAAACAATACAGTAAAATGGTCAGTTCCGTCAAGAATCGGAATCAAACAATACAGTATACTGGTCAGTTCGGTCAAGACTCGGAATCAAACAATACAGTATACTGGTCAGTTCCGTCAATACTCGGAATCAAACAATACAGTATACTGGTCAGTTCCGTCAAGACTCGGAATCAAACAATACAGTATACTGGTCAGTTCCGTCAAGACTCGGAATCAAACAATACAACATACCGGTCAGTTCTATCAAGGCTCGGAATCAAATATTACAACATACCGGTTAGGTCCGTAAAGGCTCGGAATCAAACAGCATACTGGTCTGTTCCGCCATGGCTCGGAATCAAACAATACAGTATACTGGTCAGTTCCGTCAATACTCGGAATCAAACAATACAGTATACTGGTCAGTTCCGTCAAGACTCGGAATCAAACAATACAGTATACTGGTCAGTTCCGTCAAGACTCGGAATCAAACAATACAACATACTGGTCAGTTCTGCCAATACTCGGAATCAAACAATACAACATACTGGTCAGTTCCGTCAAGACTTGGAATCAAACAATACAGTAAAATGGTCAGTTCCGTCAAGGCTCGGAATCAAACAATACAGTATACTGGTCAGTTCCGTCAAGTCTTGCAATCAAACAATACAACATACTGGTCAGTTCCGTCAAGTCTCGCAATCAAACAATACAACATACTGGTCAGTTCCGTCAAGGATTTGAATCGAACTAGTAGGCCTACACCATATCCACCTATAAGGTTTGTGAAAGACTTGATTGAGATATCCCTTCGTCAGGGATTATAATTGTGGCCATCACCCTATGATATATATGTTTTTAAGATTTTCAGATTTAGCCATTGATCAGGGAAGATATGGGTTCCCTCCTATATTCTACTATTATTTTGAATATTTTCAATTTGTTGAAATATAAATTTGATTAAAATATTGCCAATAGAAAGATTTATGAATTAAAATGTGCTAAGTGAGTTGAATTTAATCTCTTTCCAGTCATTTGATACTGTGAAGTAACATAAGTCTACTACCTGCCATTTTGTCCCAAGTCAGGAGCAATAGATAACTTTCCCGGCATTAAGTCGAGTGAAATAAATATCTTACCTGTCGTCAGAACAATTAGACTGAATATGACCCGGGTAACAGTTCTATTGAATGCCATGGCCGTCGATAGTGGCCAATCCGAACTACTGTTGTCTGCCTTCTACAGTCGAAGGTATATAACAGGGTATATATGGTTCACACTAATGGCGAGGTTGGATAAGACATTAAACATTTATCACAACCAACTAGCTAGTTTCAGCTCGAATTACACGACGTTATTCTGATAGTATTTTGCTTTAATTGGGGTAAGCCAGGGGGTTTATATTGGGAGTTTTGGGATTAGTGGTTGAGGGGCTGCGATGGTGTAGTAAGGGTGAGGGCGAGGGTAGGAATATGTATGTCACGGAAGGGTTCGGAATTTCAGGGATGCTATTGAGAATAGAAGAAATGGCTTAAATTTGTGATGTACAGTTTCGAACTATAGATAACAGTGTTGTAAAGTGACGTGGTCTATGGTACAATTATCCGGTGATTCCGAGCCTTGAATAAAATACTGTAAAATCATATACTCTTTAACATACCTCTAAAATATTGTTATCTTGGTCAAAAATTGTTTGACGTATGCAAGTAAAAATGGATTTAGCTGTTCAATGGTGATTGGCTAAGCCATAACTTACCGAAAGCTTGAGTGCTCTTTTACAAAGTGTACCCAAACGAAGCATACACCGGTGTTTTCCTTAATGAAACCTCACATGCGCTATTCAAAAACAACATTTGGTGTCGAGCAGTTTAAACAAATATATTTAATTATTTTATACCTTCTTGTTTTTAAGATAAACGACGAAGTTCCCAGTATAACATTACATTATTCGTAGATTGTTATTGAAATGTACATCAGCATGCTCCTTATTATGTTCTGATAATTCTCTTTTGGCTGTCGAAACAAAAATTAATAATGACCTAGCAAAATTTCAAAGTTGGGCAGAAAAATGGCTTGTTAAGTTTAATCCTTTAAAAACGGAAGCTCTACTCATTTCCAACACTGAACACGATTATGCTATAGATATTAATTTTAATGATGTAAGTGTTGATTTTGTGGATCATCACAAGCACCTAGGAGTAACGTTAGATGAAAATTGTAAATGGAGTAAACATATCGAAAATATAGGTAAAAGCGTTGCAAAACAGATAAGTGTACTTCGTAAATTAAAATATGTATTAAACAAGCAAACTTTATTAAAGATTTACAAAGCTTATTGTCTACCACTATTTGAATATTGTTGTGAAGTTTGGGATGGTTGTTCTCTCAGTGATGCAGACAAACTCGAAAAGCTACAGTTAGAAGCTTCCAGAATTATAACTGGGTTACCATCGTATGCCAGCAGAGAATCCCTCTATTCAGAAAGTGGATTGGAACCATTGTGTAACAGACGTTCCAGAAGAAAAATTCAACTATTTTATAAAATTAAAAATCACTTGGTTCCAAAGTACTTATCGTCACTATTACCTCCTCCTGTTTCAGAAAACTCTCAATACAATCTGCGCGATTCACACAACTTTTCTCTTCCAAACTTCCGTTTACAATTAACTAACTCCTCTTTCTTTCCATCCTCCATTCGACAGTGGAACCAACTTGATCTTGAAATCAGAAATAGCGTGTCTTATCCATCCTTTAAAAAATCTCTCTCAAACAGTTCTGTGGTTCCAAATTATTATTCTTTCGGTGATAGAAAATTAAATATATTGTATGCTAGACTAAGAAACAAATCCAGCACACTTAACAATGACCTGTATAGAGTAAATTTGATTAATTACCGTCAGTGCCAATGTGGACATCCAATTGAAGATGCATATCACTTTTTCTTTGCTTGTAATGATTATGTGAACCAGAGAATATCATTGTTTCGTGATCTGAATGACTATATTCCACTGGATCTGCAGTTACTTTTACACGGAAGAAATGATTTATTGCAAGAGGAAAATTTAAGAATTTGTCAAGTCACTCAGATATACATCTCTAACTCAAATAGATTCTGATTTCTCTCCTACACCCATTTTAGATTTATATTTCATGTATATATTTACATATGGTATGTTATGTTTTTGTGTATGTATACATAAGTATGTGTGTATATATATATTATCAATTGATTATACTTATTCTTTTCCGTTGCCGACAACAAAAGAGAAACGGATATTCAAGGAAGTAAGGAGTGAAAGGAGAACGAAACATTGGCATGGGAAGTGATGAACATTAGTACCAGCAGCAAGCTTTGGAAAGCGCTTTGTGTATACTTCTGTTGTCGGCATCGGATTAGCTCTTATCTAAATTACTTGGGTGGATATATATAGATATATATATATCTCTCTCTCTCTCTCTCTCTCTCTCTCTCTCTCTCTCTCTCTCTCTCTCTCTCTCTCTCTCTCTCTCTCTTCTCTCTCTCTCTCTCTCTCTCTCTCTCTCTCTCTCTCTCTCTCTCTCTCAATTTAAATATGTAAATATGTAAATATGCCATCTTGTTGTAATGATTATGTATAATTATATCGGGAAAGGGCTTTATATAAGTTGCATAACTTGTGCCCAATCCCTTTGTAAAGTTCAGTTACAAATAAAAATATGTTTAAATCAAATGCTGTCTTATTTCATATTTTGTTATATTTCTGACTAGATACTACCGCTAATTTTTTTCTTTAATATGTTTGAACGATATTTTCAACATCAAAAAGTACATAATAATATATTGCAACTTTAATATCAATTGTGTAGTGTAAAGAAAAAAAATGTTGAAAATTTTCACTTGGATAAAAAAAAAGAGTAAAATAACCAATTTACTCCTTATTCGTCTCAAGTAAAATGTGAAAGATGCGGCGACGGCACGAGATATATTTCTACATGTATGGCAGAGATCTATATACTAACATAGTATATAAGTCTCTGATGTATGGGTAGTGTAAAATTTCTATTGATTAACTACACGTGCGATTTTTTTTCGTAATCCGTTTTCAACGAACCAATGGACCATGCGATCTATTTCGGTACTATGGGAATCATAATTGATATGTGTCTGGTACACGTGCTATTTAACATGTATTTCAGTTAACTTCAAAACCCAAAAATGGGTTAATATTAATTCGCAATATGCATATTTACCTTCATTTCGTCAAATAGTTGTAAAGATTTCATTTAATTTAGCAAATTCTTATGCACACAGTGTATAAGAAAAACAAGAGACCTTTATCATGCATACACGATATATTGGGCCCTTACATGACGTCATAATTCTGATAGAGTTACCTCCCTTCTTTTCAACGGAACCCCGGATGTTCTCCATTGTGTTTACCTGTCAACTGGGAGTTTTCTGGAAATTGCGTCGGTATTAACTGCATATTACAGGTCTCTGTGGAAGTTCGGTATACATTCAGCAAAATGCTTGGTGGTTCCTTATTTAGGTCGATGGAAGAAGATCCATTTTTCGCGTAAGTAGAATCCCTAGACATAATAACAGCTGAACAGGTAGGACGGCTGCTCACCAACACATGTTCAAAATGTTGACATTTTCTTCCCGAAGGGCAAAACCAGGTGTCACGAAAGTGTGATACAGACAGGTCTCGCTGTTATAAAAGATTAGGGTTTCTTGTCCTGTTGTAAACTATATATATCATTTTCACGTCCTCTTGGCAGCTTTTTTTTTTTTAGCATACTTGCTTAAATGCTATAAGATCTTTGTCAGTCATCAGTGTTAAACCGAAAACGGGTAGCCTACAGCAATCAGCATATGCCACAATTGCAACGTATCCGATTATTGATAGATCTCTAAAAGACATATTTTGTGTTGTAGTCGCAGGTTGGACTACGCTTTGTCCTGGAAAAAACCTTTTTGTTATGATGTTATCTTATCATAATTTAGGGAAAGACAATTCAAGTGTAGATTTATGAGGTCAGGTCTAGGGAAACGTATAGTTTTATGAATTGTCCAATGCTCATGCATCATTCCATATAATTACATTATTGTAATTCAGTGGGAAATTGAAGGAGCATATATAAAAATTACCCTACGTATTGGGCCTCAAACTAGCGACCTCTCTCTCTGTAATTAAGTAGATATCCTACCATTTTCTTGTCATTTAACTAAAGGAAAAATCTCACTATAGCCTAAAAAAGCTAGTGTTAAAGGTCAAAGTGCTGTTCTGTACAACAACCAAGGAGCAGTGGTTTTGACCTTTGAGCTATAAAGGCTATAAATTAAGGTGACCAATAGAAATCTATAGCATATACTCCAATTTTACCCAAGGAGAGTAGCGACTATGTATGTGTAGCGGAACTGGACTGGGTTGATCATCAGCAACCAGGTAGCTCAATGCAACTGGTAGAGCATCTGGCTATAGTGTTCGGATGTCCTAGGTTCAAACCCCAGTCTGGCAGCATACATTTTTTCCACACCTACTACATATATACTGTTTACTCTATCCTTCAAAGACCACAACCTAGGTTCTTTGGATTCATGGAAGCCTCTTAATCTCCTAGCATGCACGCACTAGTATTTATATTTCCACTCAATTCAGACTCAATGAACCTATATATATAGCTACCACAGTTAACTCAAGTCATTTTTCAATGAACTATATCAAGTCCGGCGTAGGAATACATTTGTCATAACTGCTTCGCAGTTCATAAAATTTGTCTCAAGACCTATTGAGGTTTATACCCCCATACACCTCAACATAACATTATTCAATCCTTAAGTATACATACTTAAGCTTAAAAGTCAGAAGCACTGAATCTGTAATAGTAAGCTCTTTTCAAGATGCATGGCTACCAAACCTGCATCTCTGTAATGTGTCTGGCAGTGTTTCATTCACTAGTATATAGCTGTTTTGTAGTATTATGATCATGACTTTTTATACAGATATAAATTGCCTTTAATCTACAAACTTTCAACTGGTGATTCATTTAAAACCCTGATAAGAATGGATTTACTATACTAGTATAACCTAGCGCTGCTTTGAATGTAGATCTTAGTTAAGATTCCATCTCTAACCATACATGTGTCAAACTTTATTTCAAAACTAGCCTTTTAGTACTGATTATAATACATGGGTAGATACTGTACAATTACAATATGTCTTGTCTCATGGGATATTTTGTGTACTAAACAGTGGGCACATGGACCATATGAGAAGGATGGATTCCCTCTTTGCTGATCCTTTTGGCATGATGGGTCCTCAATTGCAACCACCAGGCCAGAGACAGCTGGAAGTATCAAGGAATCGGGCTCGACCTGGACATCATAGGGATATGATGGTCCCTCATGGCTTTATGGGTCCTATGGACATGTTTGGAGGTATTGATGGCATGTTCAGTAACATGAGAAAGAATATGCAGATGATGGGACAACAATTTGTAAGTAGAACTTTTTGCGTTTTGCAATGAAAGCCTCAGACTAATCTTTAACTGTTTCTGACCACGAGACTCAAAATTCTGCCAACCTAATCAATAATTGTAGATACATTTTGTTTCTGTAACAAAGTTTTGTTCTTAGACTGTACGTCACAAACATTCAGATTTTACTCTTTGAAATATATCTTTTAAATTGTATTAGAAAACAGGGATTGTAATTGAATGACTATTAGTTTGAGCACAAAATAAAGAAGTTGTAAACTTCATTATTTTGTGGATACAAATATTGCGTATTTTAAAGCTATAAGCCAAATGACCAGACTTATAACAGAATAGAGAGTTACATATATATGTATGAACTGTGGTTGTGTATTACAGAGTAATGTCCAGAACGATCCCAACGCCCACAGTTTCAGCCAAACTTCATTTATGTCCTACTCCAATGTACCAGGGCAGGGTCAGCCTAAAATGTACCAAGCCTCATCATCTACACGTGTTGCACCTGGTGGAGTAAGTCTGTTTTGTATGTTATTCCTGAAAGAAAAAAATTCATAACCTGTAATTTTTTGTGTCAAATAGTCTCAAACAGTTTATTAATTTGTAATTCCCTGTATATTCAGATAAACACAGCTTGCAGGCATTTTTGTTGAAATTATTGCCAGTAATCAATGTTACAGAAAATTTCTACATAATAAAATCCCCACTGATTGAAATATGTAAACCTGAAATTATTATGTTGCTTGTATTTAATCTGAACAGAAAAACTGATTTGCAATAAGCAGGAATTCTTTCATCTTGATCCTTTGTATGCGTGTTATTTAGACTGCAAATCATAAATAATAAATTCACAAAAAATTGTCAGGAGAGTAAATCAGGGCCACCAAGCCTCTTGTTTATTATGATAATGACAGGTATTTTGTATATGTACAGGTGAGGGAAATACAAAGAACTATGAGAGATTCAGAAAGTGGAGTTGAGAAAATGGCTATTGGACACCACATTAATGATAGAGGTCATGTAATTGAGCAGTCACGTAACCACAGAACGGGTCAGCAAGATCGCAACGAGGATCTCATCAACCTGGATGACGGTAGAGTATATATATATATATATATCACATTAGGGTCACACGATGATAATTATTTTGATATCCTTCCGTCAACCACATAGCATACTAATGAGTAATGGTTGAAGTGGGAAGGAAAGGGGAAATTAGCACTCAACTACTAAAAAAACAAGTCACACACGCACACACACAGAGGTTTTTCTGTCATGATTCCAGGCCGCTTCCAGTAGAAATTCTTGGGGAGCTATTGCATTGCTATACCCCTGGCGTTGCCGTCTTGTAGTGTAAGTGAGCAAGGTTTAAGTTTTTTAGCTGTTATATTTTATTGTTGTTTCAATACTAATGAAGATACACCTTAGTTATTTCACAAGAATGTTCCTTGTGACAAGACCTTTCCTTTGGTACTTCATTTGTGGACCAGCTGACCTTGACCATGACCTTTGACCTACTTTAAAAGAAATTAAGCTTGGGCACTCTAATTGAACCATACGAGATGGGGCTTTCGCGTTTGATGTGTGTTCCTTGTGACCTTTCCCTATGTAACCCTAGTAAATACTAGCCACAATCTACCGCTCGGCTAGGGAGGCAGTGATTTAAATGTAATGAATCCTGCGCTCTGTTACACCTAGGTACTACATATGTGGATCTGTTGACGTTGACAGAGACCTATGACCTACTTTCAAAAATCTTTTTCCGAAATTCAACCCATTCAATGAACTATGTTGTCTTCTGACAACTCTTGTTTTATAAAACAATATACTTTGTATAACAACAGATATTTTACCTTTTGGTGACGGACTGTTAAGAATTCAATGAATTACCATCATGTGTCAAATAAGTTTTAGTAGTTAGTTTCACATATGCAAGTTTAAGTTATATATATGATGCTGTCAAAGTAGGATTGTGGTGACCAGACTGAATCATGATGAGGTTTTAAGAAAATGATCAACATTTATAAAATCTTACAAATTGGAAACAAAGTCAGGAAAACCATCATCATGTTGCTTTTGTATCTATATTAGTTTTGGTTTCATGCTAAACACATAATTACTGTTACGTAGCAGAGTGCATGATTAATGAAATTTAAATCACTGCCTCCGCTAGGGATCAGTCCTGGAACCTATGCTTACTAGTCTTACTATCAACTGATCAAGCTCAAGAGGACTCCTCTCAGGCACTATATTGCGGCTAGTATTGACCAGGGTAAAACCCTCCAGGGAAGAACTCGTCTTTGAGTTTCCAGGGGTTACAGCAGTGATTTTGCAAGCAACGCTAAGTATAATTCCTGAGTTCCTGCATGGGCACCAATGTAGAGCGGATGATTAATTAAATTGAAATCACTGTCTCTGCTAGGGATCGAACCTGGGACCTATAGATTACTTTAAAATTCTTACACTCGATGGTGAATCATTCGGACTTAATTTTTCTCTAGCTGAATGGAATATTGCCACTAGTATTCACCAGGGTTACATATATTTATCCTGTATTTTTAGGTGATGTGAAACAGCAACCTTAAGCGGCCATCGCCAAATTTCACTAGAACAAATTCATTCGGAACTCTCGGGGTGAATCAAAATGTTGCTTATTTCAATGATAAATCCCGATGAGTTCAGGATGGAACCAGAAATTTTTTTACCGAAAAGGGCTTATACAACACACTAGACAATCTTCTCATGCTTTGCTTTCCCCTTTGGTTATACTTGCTAATATCCAGCATGCATACAGTAGTGGCATTAGACTGTGAATATGACAAAGATTTTGTGATTGATCTATTGATTTCTGAGTGATACCTTCATACAGGGTTGACTTTGTATAAATTACAGATTCCAAACATGAATTCAATGAGGAATGGCAAGGAAAGATGAGGAAACAAAGATTTGACAGAAACCGTCTTGATTATGCGCGAAGAGGAGAGCGCTCAAATGACCACCGACAGGAAAGATCAGAACGCCATGGAGGTGGACGCCAGCTGGCAATTGAGAGCCCCAGAGATCATGCCCAAAGAGACACAAGGAGACCAGAACACCGATATCGGGACAGAGAATAAACCACATGTGTGATTGGTAAATATGTTATAATAGTTAATTAACTGTAAAGTTTACGTACCTACTCAACAGGAAGTCAAAGGTAATATCTAAGTTTGAGTGATGTCACTGCCGAATTAGTTGCTGATGTGAATTCTACAATGTTGAGTGCCAGATCTGGTCCAAATCATATATTAAAACTTGTACATGTCAACTCATATTGTTTACAAAATTAGGCATTGGGAAATTTCAAAGTGAAATTTTAAGTTTCTATAATATGCTGACTTTTATGGATAACAAAACATTAAAGCATGAAGTGAAGTTTTTTTCTTTGATAAATGCTTCCTTTATCTTGATATGTCACTTCAAGTTTTGTTTGGAGGTCTTGGGAAGAGGGTTTACATAAATATAGATATTTTCTATCTATGACAATAAAATTTGACCTATCCTGATAGTGATTGTTACAAGCAGGGTCCCTGTGTTATTTAACTTCTGTACAGCTATGGTTAAACTGGCTGAAAGCATATTGTTGCATGATTGCAGTTTATTTCAAAGACATTTTAGATTATTGGAATCTAGTTTGGTAAAATGCATATAACACTTTGCTCTTTTGTTGGTGTTGACATAAAATTGACTCAAACTGACTAGAACATTATGAATTATTGGAATCTATATTCTTATTTGACAATTTAAACTTATTTTTGTTTTTTTTTGTTTTTGTTTTTGTTGTTGTTGTTGTTGTTGTTGACATTAAGATATATATTATTGTTTGTTTATTTCTGTTTTACAGATGATAGCAAGAAGAATGTAGAATGAGAGCTGATCCCACCAAGGGAAACTTGTGATACAGACTGCAGGGAATGCAGGACTATCCTGTTTTTCTCACCTTAATAAAACATTGCATGAATGACATTTTTCTGGCTAGTAATATATGTTAAAAGTATACAACGGTCTTGACAAGGATAGTTTCTATCCAGTTCATAAACACTAGTACAAATTTTCTAAAAACTATAAACTTAAAAAAAAATATTCTTGTACTATAGTACGTTGTTTTGATAATCAGTTTTACTGGTGACGGCAGTTGTTTCCATTTTCCTAATTCTTGATTGCACAACACTAATTGGTGATTACTAATTGATGATTGATTGTAAGAAGTTTTATAGGGTAACTTTTGTTGTATATTTCTCTTGTTGAAAATGTGTAGTACAGTTTGAAATTTATTGCTGTGTAGCAGGAAACTGTTATCTAAGTTTTGTCCTGTTTCACCTATTGAACAACAAAATTTAACAACATGGCGATGGATTTTTTTACTTGCTACTGTAAACATCATACATTTGCAAAAAACGTATTTTTTACAAGAGACAAAAAAAAATTCTGGGCCTAGAGTTTCTTGAGAGTTCCCTAGTTTACTGTCAATGCACTTACTATAATAAAGCCTCGAATCATATCCCTATTCAGTTATCTAATGTCGACAATAAAAATCCATGTCAAACAATATGTAAACGGAGAATGAATTTTAACTAAATGCACTTGCCATTCCTAATATGATGCATAGTTTGTGAAGTTTCTAAAAAAAAAAAAATCCTTCTCGATTGGTTAATTAGCTGTTCAATTTTTAAACAAAAAATAGCTGTTTTTTTTATTTCAAACAATTGTTGTAACAATGGATTGGTGGTGTCCATCTGTTTGCCTTAGAAATTAAAATTTTGCTTGTGAACATATTAATACTAGTTCCTTCCAAATTTTTGTCAATCTTGGTTGGATATAACATATTTAACTATATCTTTCAAATAAAGTCTTGCTTGTTTGAGTATTTCATTTCTTGATTACTTTTATGAAACCACTGGTGAATGACCGTTATGTCTCGGCTCTCTTCAACCAAAACTAGATACATATTGAAAATACACAAAGGGAGGTAATTTCAAATTTGGTAGTGTCCTTTGTTGTCATTGTTTACTTCCCTTTGTTGTTATTTAATATAATAAATAGAACATTTCAGTGGGATGCAAAATGTACTTGGTGTTATGCAATCACAAATCTGATTTTTTAAGTTAGTGGAGATTAGTAAATTATTATGTAGATGTGTTTGTGGTGTCAGCACTATAACATATTTATGTATCAAGTGTATGTTGTATTTTACTTTTCATACGTTATATTATTTAAATTTGTTTTGTTGAATGTAGAGTGTGATACATTGTACTTGATAATTATCCAACAGATCATTTCTATAAATATGATGATGATGATGAGGAGGAGGAGAGGATGATAATCGATGAGGAGGAGGAGGGATGATGATAATGATGATGATGATGTCATCGTTGTCTACAGAACATGATTTAATATTTACCAGAGTGATAAATCTATGATGATGATGATGATGTCATCGTTGTCTACAGAACGTATTTTAGTATTTACCAGAATGATAAATCTATGATGATGATGATGATGATGATAATAATGTCGTTGTCTACAGAATGTATTTTAGTATTTACCAGAGTGATAAATCTATCCAATTGCTGTTAGATTTAAGTACATGTCCACGTACCTGAAAATCCTGTGTGACACTGCGACTCTAAATTCACTCCAACATTTGTAAATATTAAGTGCAGTACTGTCAATATGCTTAGGTGGTCAGTAAATCTAATTCGTCATAGATCCACAAACTCATTGTAATATTTAGTTATGTTTGATTTAAGATTTCGTCTATTTCCATTTAAAGCTATTTTTAACCAGTGTAAGATCTGAAAACTTATGGAAATTAATAGTGAAATGACTAAACATTATATATAAATATACGTACACATTGTATTAATGTTTTCAAGCTTAATTTATGGCTTTCTGGCCACGGTTTATTATATTCAAGCAACTTTTGTTGCTAACTTTTGAGTGCCATTTTCACATACAGCTCTTTAGACGCTGATTATCATTAACTACAATATTACCTCACAATGTGTTGGGTCTGATAGAAAAGCTGTACTGACTAACGCATTATCTCCAGTTTTGACTCAACAATTTCATCTTTATATAAATTGAAAATTTAGCAAATTGAATTTTAGCAGTCATAAAGTGTTAGTGAATATCATTTTCTTCGGGTTTAGTATGTAAATAAATATGAATTGTATTTAACGTTAACAACAAACCAATATTAGATGTAAATTCATAATTCCATAGCCTTGTCCTTGAGGCAGGCATTGGGACATACATTTCAATGTTCAGTGTTGTAAACAAAAATGGGGGAATATTCTAATAGAACTACTGTCCAGGTAGGTTTATTTTTTTTCCATATGTGAGTTGCTGGTTAACTTAATGTTCAAGGTAAGTTTAAATAAATCCGGTTAGACAGATATTGTGTAGATTGACCCATTCTGTTAGCTTGTGAGTTATTGTATTTGTTGTAGATGTAATTCAGTCAATGTTTTCTTGATCTCTTGTCAGACATTTATAACCATGGTATCGGTTACTAGATAGCATGTATTCCTTACCATTGATTGGTTACAGGAAGGTTGCCATAGGATTCGTTAGTCAGTATATCTTGTTCTTTTTAGTCTCGGATATCATTACTACATGCTGTGTGGCAGGATGTTGATAATTCTTACTTTAAATGTGTACGATGATGTTCATAGCAAAATCATCAAAAAATTCCTACATTAGAAATTTTGAATTGGCATTTCACTTGAGTCTGATTAATTGTAGCAAAACACAGGATGGTATATCTTTATATGTAACTTACAGTATGAACTTATATTTTCTGTGCTCTAAGCTATTAGCCCATACCTTGTAGTAAGTCCACCTAAGTATGTTGCAGTTGATGTTGAAGTGGCAAAAAAAAAAAATTTAGTTCCAAATCATGACTTCATTGAAGTATTATTACATTTACATAGTAAAACCGTATCAGGTTTATTTGCATGTGACTAGTGGTTGGAGAACACACTTATGAAGACACACTCCTATTTGTTCAGGTACACCAAAAATATTCTTCATATGTTCAGCTTGCCTGTTCAGAGAACAGACAAAATAGGATAATTATACTCTGATGTGAGCGTACAACAAACAAACTGGTGTCAATCATGTGAAGACTTGCCATTATTATACAATGTATACTACTAATATAAAGGGAGAACGTCTTACACAGATGTTCATTTGGGGTCTAACTTCAATGTAAAGTAAAGCAAATCTCATTGTTGTTTATAATCTGAACAATTAAATTTATTGGGGAGAATTTTTTTGTAATTACAATAAAGTTAGAATACCATGATATCATATTCTTAATATACAAATTAATATAAAACCAATTTTAAATATTGCATAGAATCATTTTAGAACAAGATATCACCGTGGTATATCCCGGTGTTTATAATCAATCGGGTACATTAGATCACACAGTGTATTATTTTTGTGATTTTGTATTGATTTTGCAAATGATATACATTCCGTAGATACTTCTGTATTGTAAGTTGCAAATATTTGCAATGAAAGCTGTGAAAGATCAGATAATTCAATCTCTAAAAGTAGTCACGGGTCCTCAGTCGTGTAACAGTGTGGTTTTAAAATCTTGGTAGTCATATATCTCAAATGTTTTGACAAATCATGAAGATATATTTTATCTTCACTATGTCTTGTATATCTAGATTATCATATGTATAAATACTATTGAATTGTGGAATTTAAATTTAATTTTATATTAATATGAAAGTACAGAAATTGGAAAATTCCAAATTTCTTTTGAGGTCACTAAATATATTTAATACAGAAATTGGAAAATTCAAAATTTCTTTTGGGGTCACTAAATATATTTAATGCTCTTAACTTGGCAGGTTTAAGTCATGCAGAAACAAAATACACTGTCAAATTGTTGTAATTTTCAACAAATGAATGTTGTGACTGAAGTAATTCTGTTTATGACAAATATATGTAGAAATCTGATCAATAATATCATTTACCCAAAACTGAAAACATAAGACATATGAGTCATGGTATTATAGCTGTTTGACTATAGTGTATTAATATTTGGTACTATTGATGAAGGAATGTTGTTTAGTTTGGACATAAAGGTTGAGTTTTTCTTACACTACCCTGATATGATAACTAGATGTGATATTGTATATAGTGGTTTGTATCAATAAACACTCCTTTGTATTCCATACTTGGTTTTGTTGTTTGTATGTTGTACACCAGGCTCAAGTTTCATCAGTGTTCCTTCAATTTAGGAAATTCATTAATTTAACTCGGGGGCGGGGAAGCATTACAAAATTTCAGGAAAGTTTCCGTAAGTTTTTTGCCTTTATTCCAATGATGTTTAAGTTAAGGAAATGTTGATGAAACTGGGGCCAGGTTTGACCTTGAAACATATGAACGTCCTACGTCAGTTTTATAGCATCACAAGATGCCTTAATCAAGTCATGAGGAATCAAGTCTGACCTGTCCTGTATAATGACGAGATGTACTTCAACCATACAGAAAACTCACTGATGTTGACGTGTCTTCAGTCATAGACCTTAAGGAAGGTGATAGAACTGCATGTAAAGAACTTGTCCAGCGAGATGGGACTATAATTCCTGTACTGGAAAACAACTTTAAATAATTCTTCCTGTACTTTGCCAAATGATTTAGAAGATACATCAATAGTAGTGTTTACATGTAGATCTAGACAGTACATTTTCTATAAATTAAAAACAAAATAAAAACACGGAAAAGAAATAGTCTACACAAGATAGATAAAATTTTAGCATTAAAACAATATTTTCCATAAAAATAGATTAAAAACAATTTATTTCTGTCCTTGGCGAGTGTCGAATCCCTGTGAAGGACAACGTGGTTGGCCATGGATTACATCATCAGTTTTGAGCAATTTTGTTCGTTTCGGACTGGGAGCGTCCAGCAGATTATTGTAGGCCTATGCCATGGACGTACATTCTCATGAAAGCTTGGCACTACAGACAATGAATTTTTATTCAATAAAGAATGTTCACATCAGAGACGTGTTTATCTGATATACACGTCTCTGTTCATATCAAGTGAATATTTTACTATGTACTGTGCAGACTGCTGAGCATGATGTGGTTGGATCATATTTTAAGTCCCTGGCGCGTTTTAGTTAGCCCGTCAAGGAAAACATGGACGCCTCGAAGCACGATTTACCGTCGAAAGAGGGAGATCTTGATGAGGAGCAGCACTCACAGTCACCCAGAAAGAAGCCAAGACAAAAATTAACGCAAAATGACAGTGTGTTTCACGATTTCCCAGTAACAATGATCAAAGGACTAGCTGACTGTTTAAACCATTGGATTCTTGATAAAAGCAGTTTCAGTTTCAAAACTTTGACTGCGCTAAAATTTTTGAATTGCAATGCCGCTGATACTCGTCAAGGCAATACATTCTCGCAAGTATTTTGTAGTGTCAAGCCTTACCGCCAGCTGCATCCATTAGGGGATTTATTCACGAAAGGTCTCCTAATGTTGACGGATTTCATGACAAGCAGACAGGTGCCCCAGAATATTGAAGAGAAACGTGTTCTCGGCAAGCTGTTGAATTTCCTGATAAAAAATACAGAAGGTAAAGCCAGAGACGTATGTGCCCCTATATTACATATATGTCTCGGGTAAAGCTAACATTCCTCTTACAAATCATTAATATTAGAATGATATTCGTTTTAGATTATTTGTTAACATTGTATCAGCATACTTGCCAACTTTCCCGATTTAGTCGGGAATTTCCCGATTCCAGACACCCTGCCCCGTCTCCCGATCGTATAGATAAAACATAGTGTATTCTCCCGATTTTGGAGAATATGTCTTGATAACCCCGTATGGAGCCCCTATTCATCTTGTTAGATTCACTTAGGCCTATGACAGGTAACGCTTGCTGGCTGGTGAAAGGCATATGTGTGGGGCATTGGTCAGTTAACTGACCTCAGAGACCTGCTCACAGACCGTAACGAAATTCTGACACTTCACTGGCTGCAAGGGGTGACAATACCCCGATAAATAAACAATTAATTAAAACCAATTAAGCTGAGGACGCGTGGTGAAGGTTTTGTAGCAGGTCAGTCATGGTTGATTAAACGCTTGTAAATGGCTTCGTATACTGCCTTTGATGTCAAGCGCATAAACGACCTCTACTTGACAGTATATCTCGGACAGAAAAAGTGAAAACAACACTGGCAATGTTATCAACGGAGTATCAAATTTGACAGATTACTTATTAAAATGTTAACTACATTTAAACATTGGCTGATCTTTAGATAATTAGCACAAGGAAATAAATTCACAATAACGACCATATAGGCCGAAGGCCTGGTTGCCGGTAGGTAACGTCGTTTCAATCACTGTAGCATCAGCATACTTCGTGTCAATTAGCAGAGACTTATTTTGGCAGAAACTTTCCCAATTCACATTTTGAAAGACAGAAACATGTCCACAAATACTCACTTTCTTAAACTAAATACTGTCATGTTAAAACTTTGAATTTAAGTATCAGTCCCCACCTACAAAGTACTGAGTTGTAAGCCTATATAGTGATTACAACGGCTGGTACAGCCCTTTTTATTTTATTTTTTTGTATTATTGTCTTTGTTGTAATCCAAAGGAAACATTTGAAATTTCATTCAGATATTATATTGTACTCTAGATATTTATCGTGACAGTTTAGGTATTTTCTTTTGAAGTTTACTGCTGGAGAGAAAGCTTGATAGAAAGCGATATCATTGTGATAATTTGCATTTAATTGACTGACATCTATCTTACAACATAATTTTCATAACATATCTAAGTAAATACTTTTATTTAGAGTGAACAGTGAGTTAAATCATTTCCAGAAATAATTAAAAATGATGTAATTTTGCAGTTTTTTTTTTTTCTTGTAACTTGTTGCTTAAAGAATTATCTTTCCAAACTTGAATAAAAAAGATCATTGGCCAAGCTTGAAATAAGTTTTTTCCCACCTTTTTTTCAGTGAGGGAAGGAAGCTTAAGTGTTCATGCAAGGAATTTATTTTCCAATAGCAAATTATCTCCCCTTAGTTTTTGTTTGCTAAATGTGTCGCGCGTGAAATGTGTTTTCCGGTCAAAAAAATGTCGCCCACGCACTTTCTCCCCCATGAGAATTTTAAAAAGTTGGCAAGTATGTATCAGAGACATATATATCACGTCTCTGATTGTATAACATAGTAACACAATTGATAAAGGAAGACAAAAACTTAACAAAGACAAAGATTCGTGCCCTGACTGGGCCTCAAACTCACGATTTACGGCACACATTTGCCTAGCCAGAAATACCAGCAGCTTATACCGCTGCGCCACTTCAGCGTTCTTAAAAAAGAATGTTTCAATGGTGCAGTGATAGTCGGCCCGATATCCTGACATGATCATAGTGGAAGTCTATGGTGGCATGGATCTGCCATCACATAACGAGATAATTTTGTCAACATAGCGAAATAAATATACCATATAGCGAGATAATAAAACGATATAGCGAGATAAAACAACAGACATAGCAAGATAATTTAATGCGTTTATGAAGTCGCTATCTCGACATCTTGCAGAATTAGATGACACCGATTTTTTCTTGTCAACGTCGCGTGACCTGCATTCGGAAGTTCAGCGCGCCACGAGATGAGATGAATGAATAAAGCTGGGGTTTGTATATAAGTTACACATTAAAATGAATACAAAGTACCATCGATAATCATAACATTTGCCATAGGTATCTAACATGCTTAGTTTACCTAGTGTTTGTTGTAGGTGTTGAGCCGTTCAGCTTCCCTGTCCAAGCCTCGTGTGCACTGGTGCGCTGAACTTCCGATTGGTGGTCACGTGACGTTGACAAGAAAAAAAAATCCATGTCAGTAGTAGCATCTAATGCGGCGAGATGTCGAGATAGCGACTTCGTAAACATAAGATTCTGTAACATCCCAACCTCGGCTAACGCCTCGGTTGGGATTATGTTACAGAATCTTAGCCCTCGACTGAGATAACCCGATCTCGATCACTTACAAGTAATAGATTTTATTAATCTCGTTATGTCGGTTGTTTTATCTCGCTATGTCATTTTATTATCTCGCTATGTTGACAAAATTATCTCGTTATGTGATGGCAGATCCATGCCACTATAGAAGTCTTCCATTAGATGATATGAATACCTTGATCGCGATGTAATTACATACATGGATGCGAATTGTACACATATTACAAATATCAAGTACAACAATGTCACGTCTCTGATTGTATATAGATATCTAACATTGAGATATCTAACATTAATATGCAATTATAAATAACATTTAACAGTATAACAGTATGTTTTATCAAATGATTACAAGCACAGGCACTTGACAAGCGAAAGCGCCTGTTACAAACCACACTGCCACCTGTTGCATAAAGCAAACACTTTCATTGGGATGACTGTCTTCCTATATCGCTATGTTTATTGTTTACAATTAAAATATGACCCTAAAAAATCGGAAGATGACCATGATTATCACAATGAATAAAATAAAACTTGCCGAATTTGATCGAATTTGAAATGATATGTTCATGATGTGAAAATTTAATCTTGTTTTAAGAAAAATCTAATATTTGTTCTTGTTTTTCAGCTAAACAATCCTCATTGAAGAATCTAGAAAAGTACAATGAGTCTGAACTTGCCATAGTTTTGGCAAATCATCTATTTGGGAAACTTTCCACATCAGACACATTTGTGATCAACCAGCAGAGTAAACACAGAAGCAAAGATGGAGGACAGGCGACATGCCCCTGTGATGTAACCACATGTGAGCTGACTGGAACATTCGGTGATACCAGTGTTGGTGGGTATAAACTATCCTTTGTATCTGTCCATGAATGCAGCATGAATCGTATCATAACATCAAAATGTTGATAATATTGATTGGTTAGTAAAGCCGCACAATACTTGGAAAATTTCACAAAAAAAAACAACAAAAAAATGTGTCTGTTAAAGAAATTAAAATTCTTATATTCTTATATCTAAAGTATTGTATATTAATATGCATGCTACAGTGCAGCTTCATAAAAAATTATTAAGTAAGAGATGATATTTTACATGTACTTTATTTTCAAATTAAAATCTTGTACATTCAGTTGTAAAGTTACTTGCCGAAAAACACCATGTAGAAAAAAATAATAAAACATTGTTTACAAATATCTGTAAAAATCCACAGTTGGCAGACAAAGTGAATGATAATTTATAACTATCTAATACAGGTACCCAGGTAATAGAAATTACCTGTGATGTTGTCTTTTGTGACCTGTTGCAGTTTTTTGTTGCTAAATAAAAAACTTTTGTTTGTGTCTGAATTAATTCACTCTGATGTGAAGTAACATTTTTAGCCCACCATCATCAGATGGTGGGCTGTTCAAATCGCCCTGCGTCCGTGGTCCGTGGTCCGTCGTCCGTCCGTCCGTCCCTCCGTCCGTCCGTCCGTCCCTCCGTCCGTCCGTCCGTCCGTAAACAATTCTTGTTATCGCTAATCCTCAGAAATTACTGAAGGGATCTTTCCCAAATTTCATATGTGGGTTTCCCTTGGTGCCTAGTTATGCATATTGCATTTTGAGACCAATCGGAAAACAACATGGCCGACAGGCAGCCATCTTGGATTTTGACAATTGAAGTTTGTTATTGCTATTTCTGAGAAAGTACTGAAGGGATCTTTCTCAAATTTCATATGTAGGCTTCCCTTGGTGCTTAGTTATGCATATTGCATTTTGAGACCAATCGGAAAACAACATGGCCGACAGGCAGCCATCTTGGATTTTGATAATTGAAGTTTGTTATCGCTATTTCTGAGAAAGTACTGAAGGGATCTTTCTCAAATTTCATATGTAGGCTTCCCTTGGTGCCTAGTTATGCATATTGCATTTTGAGACCAATCGGAAAACAACATGGCCGACAGGCAGCCATCTTGGATTTTGATAATTGAAGTTTGTTATCGCTATTTCTGAGAAAGTACTGAAGGGATCTTTCTCAAATTTCATATGTAGGCTCCCCTTGGTGCCTAGTTATGCATATTGCATTTTGAGACCAATCGGAAAACAACATGGCCGACAGGCAGCCATCTTGGATTTTGATAATTGAAGTTTGTTATCGCTATTTCTGAGAAAGTACTGAAGGGATCTTTCTCAAATTTCATATGTAGGTTCCCCTTGGTGCCTAGTTATGCATATAGCATTTTGAGACCAATCGGAAAACAACATGGCCGACAGGCAGCCATCTTGGATTTTGACAATTGAAGTTTGTTATCGCTATTTCTGAGAAAGTACAGAAGGGATCTTTCTCAAATTTCATATGTAGATTCCCCTTGGTGCCTAGTTATGCATATTGCATTTTGAGACCAATCGGAAAACAACATGGCCGACAGGCAGCCATCTTGGATTTTGACAATTGAAGTTTGTTATCGCTATTTCTGAGAAAGTACTGAAGGGATCTTTCGCAAATTTCGTATGTAGATTCCCCTTGGTGCCTAGTTATGCATATTGCATTTTGAGACCAATCGGAAAACAACATGGCCGACAGGCAGCCATCTTGGATTTTGACAATTGAAGATTGTTATCACTATTTCTCAGAAACTTATGAAGGGATCTTTCTGAAATTTCATCTAAAGGTTCCTCTTGGTGCCTAGTTATGCATATTGCGTTTTGAGACCAATTGGAAAACAACATGGCCAACAGGCAGCCATCTTGGATTTTGACAATTGAAGTTTGTTATCGCTATTTCTCAGATACTTATGAAGGGATCTTTCTGAAATTTCATATGTAGGTTTCCCTCGGTGCCTAGTTATGCATATTGCATTTTGAGACTAATCTGAAAACAACATGGCCGACAGGCAGCCATCTTGGATTTTGACAATTGAAGTTTGTTATCGCTATTTCTCAGAAAGTACTGAAGGGATCTTTCTGAAATTTCATATGTAGGTTCCCCTCTGTGCCTAGTTATGCATGTTGCATTTTGAGACTATTCGGAAAACAACATGGGCGACAGGCAGTCATCTTGGATTTTGACAATTGAAGTTTGTTATCGCTATTTCTCAGAAAGTACTGAAGGGATCTTTCTGAAATTTCATATGTAGGTTTCCCTCAGTGCGTAGTTATGCATATTGCATTTTGAGACCAATCGAAAAACAACATGGCCGACAGGCAGCCATCTTTGATTTTGACAATTGAAGATTGTTATCGCTATTTATCAGAAATTGCTGAAAGGATCTTTCTGAATTTCATTTGTAGGTTGCCCTCTGTGTCTAGTTATACATATTGGATTTTGAGACCAGTCAGAAAACAACCTGGCTGACAGGCAGCCATCTTGTATTTTGAAAATTGAAGTTTGTTATCGCTATTGTACAGAAGGTACTGAAGGGATTTTTCTCAAATTTCATATGTAGGTTCCCCTTGGTCCCTGGTATTGCATTTTGGGACCAATCGGAAAACAACATGGCCGACAGACAGCCATTATCGCTAAATCTTAAATTTTATATATAGGTTCCCCTTGTTTGAAAAGTACTAGATCTAGAGGGCTGTTTCTGAAATTACACAGATTAGTAAGACTTAGAAGAAGGGAAAAGTAGAGAAAAGATCAATCTGACATGGAACCTATAAAGATCATTCAATGGTGGGCGCCAAGATCCCTCTGGGATCTCTTGTTTTCAGTGCATTTCAAAAAATTGCCATGCTCAAAGTATAGAAATGTGCAACAAATATATTTATGAAGAAGATTTTAATTCTTGGATTAAAAACATGTTCATATATATGTTTGGTTTTAGGAAACTGCAAAGTTTGGCATGGAAACCTGGGTATTATCATCAACAATGACACTATGTTGGAGTCTGTAACCATTGGAGATCAGGTCAATAACCCAAACGATAAAGACGACACATCTACTGATGATGAGGACAGCTCCGATGACTGTTCGGAACAGGATCCCCGAGTAAAATTAAAGGAATGTTTGTCTAGGAATAATAAATTACTTGCTGAATCTATTGTGTTCTCTTTCCTCCAGAAACAGAAACACCCTAAAAAAGAGCACTTTCTCTGTCCTTGTATTGGAGTAAAGGCCCGAGAAATGATCGTTTTCTGTTACGACTCACAGCATGATGTTCTACTTGAGAGCTCGGCCATTCCATTGCTGTCTGAAAACCTTACAACTTTAGGAAAGATAAATACTTTAGCCATTGTTGTAGCATGGCTAGTTGTGAACTATAAGTACTTGTGTAATGGATTGACAGATGATATGAAAATTGCAAAATCAATGTTCTTTTCACAAGCAGAGTCAAAATTGAATATTTATAATGATATGTTGAAACTTGGCGAGGTTGGAAATGCCTATTTCATTGAGGACGATGCTATGAAATTCCTGTCACCTAACTCATCCTTAGCTCTGAGACAATTAAATGAAAGGGTATTGAAATTGCGTTATAGTACAAAAGCTGAATATTGATTTGGAAAAGATAATGAAGGATGCTTTTACATTGGATGAACTGAAAGATTTTTAAGTGCTAGCATTCACTGCAAGTGGAGTTTGGATAGTCAGATTGTTATAGATACATTTATATGAGAGAATCTTTGGATCAAATGAGTGAAAGGCTAGAACCCATAATAGAAACATGTATGAGAGGTGCTATGTTTTTGGATTAAATGAAGGAAAGTTCTAGTATTAAAATGACACCTTAGAAATATGACTGGTGCTATTTTATTTATTAAATGTTAAACAAATACTTGACACAAGTTCTCATGATACATCTAAGTAATACCACATTTGTTGATTTTGTGTATAAGATTACAACCTTTATGAGTGAATTTGGAAAGTAATTCTGTGTGTGATCTGTGTTATCGCCCTAGTATCTGGCCAGTGTACTCTTGAGATATTCACTGCCTGCTATTAAAGTCTGATAATTGAAAAATAAAATTCTAGATTACATTCTCATTTTGTTATAGTTCAGATCACTCAAAAATTTTAACTTACATTTTTGAGGCAATCTGATCTTTTTCAAGACAGGATAACATCAGTTATACAAGGACGAGAACAATATTGAGGAAAGTCTACATATGGGTCGTTTAGCTCGGCTGTAACTAGAATGTCACAAGGACTGCTGACCAATGACACCTCCAGTGTCTTTAATTTCAAAACTGCCTCAAAGACTTGTTGATAAAGGGGAAAAAATAACAAATCTTATTATCTTAGCTTAGAAGGGGAAGTCGACTTATGATTTGGTGCATGCATGACCATTGTCTATTGCTACTTTCAAGGTGACGTGAGCCAAATGTGCCAATAACTGTTAAGAACTTGTCAATAACCAAGAGGCCCATCCATGTACTAGGATGATAGTATTTATCCAGTAGCATACTTAAATGAATGAATATAGTGTATTTGAAATCTCAAATCATTTGTTCCTGAATATTAAAAGCTCACTGATATGCTTATGCCATGTAATAACTGAACTTAGAGGGTATTGTTTTGGGTTCTTCATCCATTACCTGGATCAACTTTTAAAATCACACAAAAATCTTTCTGCAAAATCTGTATTTCATCAAGTGCAGACAATGAGTGATATCAGGCCAATTGGGCCTCTTATTAAATCAGATTGATATGGAAAAATAAAGAATTTAAAGTAATGAAAGGCTCTAGAATGTAAAACTGTAAAAAAAAAAAAAAAAAATTATCAAAAATGACTTGATACAGCTGTATATTAAAACAGCAGTTGTCTCCCGTTATTTATTAATTGTGTTTACAGATAAATATTTTGATCAACATTGTGGTCCTAAATCTCATACCCAATTGCATTTATTAAAGATAATAAAATGTACTGTAAATTAAACATCATGTGAAATTGATGTTTAGCATTAGTTGCTGAATATTCGTAATATTCTGGCCATATTAAAATTAATTGATACATTTGGCCATCAGATTTTTTACTTTGGAATATAAAAAGAGTGAGCAGAAACTTAGACAAAGAATGTTTTTTTTATGATTTGATATAGAAACATTTAATCAATAAGTTCTGTAATTTTAATATGTGCACAGTTTATCATGGAGAGCCTGGTATATCAAAAACAAGTTTTTTTTGTTTATTAACATAAAAAATGTATATAAAATCTGTAAATCAGTGAAGACTTAATTTCTAAGACATTGAATTAATTAAAAAAAAAAAAAAAAAATTGCAAAAGTGGGGCTCGTCCGGGATTCGAACCCGGGACCTCTCGCACCCTAAGCGAGAATCATACCCCTAGACCAACGAGCCATACATGTGGGGGCGGTAGATGTAATTTATAACCGGGGATTTATTTTTCTTCCAATCTAGGTTGCTAGGATGTTTGATACTAACAATAAGAAGTATGCTTTTCTTTAATACAGATGAGGAAAAAATCCCGTGTAAGCGAAAGAGGAAGTTCAAGTCTGCCTGTAAATATAGAGAACTCAGAACAGCAGGCTAGAAGACTTCCTCCTTAAGTTATCAAACGAGTCCTGAAATGGCTTGGTCTGTTCGTGTGATTCTCATAGCCGTTTTAATGGTTGTTACCGGCTCAATCAACACGTTATCGACGAAGTAAGTAAAACTAGCGTTCAATCGGTTTATTTACTCATTGACATGTGACAGTTAGTCAACTTAGTGTACAGTTATACTCAGTTATATGTAGGCATGATAAGTTGATAACAGTGTAGGCCTACTATCACATGACATAAGTACCATTCACTCTGTTTGACTTTTGTCGTTGTTCTTCTTAATTATTCTATGACTAGAGTAGATCTAGCATGAAATACAAATGTATATTCAATCACACGGGCGTTTGAAAATTATGATATAACTGTTATGTATGACAAGAATAAGAATAAAGGTCTCGTGCAATATTAAACTGAAGGGTTTTGATGTTGATATCGCCTTTAAAACTGCCTTGTATCTACATAGTAAGATCGTCAGAAAATTCGGACTAATGCAATATTAGCTAAATATTTAGGCTATACAGAGACCTATATAGAATATAGGTCTCTGGGCTATATAATGCTTATTTTTTGTAACAGGCGTTTCAAAATAAAATTCTTGTATTTTGTCAGAATTTCAAACGCCTGTGGTTTAACCTGTTATATGCTTATTCCTACATAAATCATGAAGCATGCATATCCTTTACCACCTGAAGTAAGGCTTCAGACAATCCAGATCATGTGAGAGCCAATTAATTGAATTCATTGATGACATCACCTAATATGGAACTTCGGAAGCAAACTGTTGTTCTTATTATTAGTAAGGCATTTGTCAAATGATTTGATAAGGTCAGCCATCAACTTTTAATTATCCATAACCTTAAGAACTATGGCATAGGGGCAAAGTTAACAGATGGATTGAAAGCTTCTTAAGAAACAGGACACAATCAGTTGTGGTCGAAGGAGAAAAATCCAACACTGTCTCAGTAAGATCCGGAGTCCCCCAATAAAATGCAAGGTTCGGTCCTCGGGCGGAGCCTTTTCCTGTATTACATAATGACATAACCAAAGGCATCTCGTCATCTATAAGGCTCTTTGCAGATGACACCACTTTGTATCTTGCATCAGACATGCCTTGATTTCGAATCGGGATAGCTACTTGTATTGTTGACAAATTCGATCTGTGACAGAGCCTGGACATCTACTTAAATTCTTGTCCCCAGGAAAAAAAATCCTAATACAGGCCAATGGTCATGGTGAAACCGATTTATTATTTTACTTTTTTGAAGACCAAGACAGTATATATATCTAACTACATGTGCAGCTACATTGGACTCTTTTGAATAATAATATTGACAGACATTGATGTGTTAATAGGTACTGTGCTCATAGCATATTTATTACATTACAGATGGGCTGACAGACAAAAGGCGATTGGAAATCCAGATGATAATGAACATTCATTTGATCATCCATTCTTTCAGGTAATTTTATACTCTAAAACAATGCAATGTTTCAATTTTTCAAAACTTATAGAATAGATCAACATTATCCGTAGTATTTGCTCTGGAGAAAATTAAACGTTTCAATAAATAAACATGTAGATCTTTTTATTTTGTATATTTTAATAATTTATACTGATGGGTATTTGGCACCAGATACTATATATTATATATGTATTCAGTTTAATTGGACCACTATGTTTCACCTTGAGTGAGTTCTTTTGAACCCAAACTTGCTCGAAGAACCAGTGATGCTAAAATGTTTCTTCCTGTCCTGATTAATAGCCTGGAATACAACAAATCGAGGCATGGCAAAATCAGTACAGCGATATTAATCAGAACGGTTGATCCACAGGATTTCCATCCATAATATTCTGTTGCACATTTCTCAGGACCAAGTGTAACATGGAACTTATAATTAGTTAGGGATTCTTTTCATCAGGAAACAGTCATTTGCCATAGTCTGACATGACTATTATCAGAAAATTGTCATTGGCTTTGGCGTTGACCACTTTTAAAGCCTTATTAAAAATAGATTTTATTACTCATAACAGTTTCTTTTCAAATCACCAACTTCATTTTCAAAACAAAAGGAAAAATAGGACCCATTCAAAAGAAAAGGAAAAAAAGCAATGTAAAAAAAATTATGAATTCGATTCACCATCATTATTACCTAATTACAGAACTAATTCCTTGACATTGAAAACTGTATACAATTAAGGTCTTTGTCATGAAGGATAAGTATCATTGTGTTATTCAGACGCACAGCCATCATACAAGTAATATTTAATGTTTTTCAGGCTGTTGGGATGTTCCTTGGGGAGATGAGCTGCCTTGTGGCTTACGCTATAGTGCTGATGAGGAAGCGTCATCAGGGTGACCGGGAGTATGGGAGTCGATGGGTGAACCCTCTTGTCTTTGCTCCACCAGCCATTTGTGATATGTGTGGTACCTCTCTGATGTACATAGGTCTTACTTTGACTTATGCCTCAAGTTTCCAAATGCTCAGAGGTGAGAAATATTCAGAATTCATGTTTCAATGCCCCGTCATGAAATGGAGGGGAGCATATAGTGTTACCCATGTCTGTCCCATTGCATCGCATCCCGTCCTGTCCCGATACTATGTAACTAGATAATCTCAGGAACTGCTGATGCCATCCTCACCAAACTGTGTTTCCTGGTGTCAAATGAAAGTGTGGGCATTGATGTCTTGTATAATATGATAATAGTCATGGTTGTTTATACCAATAAACATTTGTGCGATTGCATGCTTGTTTCCAAGCTAGAATTAGCAGACTAACAGTAAGCTGGCAAATGGAGCTGTCTGTGCTGTCAATGTTGTGTCCTAGGGCAACACTTTACCCTCATTCATGATTGCCCAGGATGTCATGCAACAGGTCTTCCATATGTTGTTTTGTGAGGTAATCACCAACTACTTCAAGGAGAGTCTGTCTCAAAATTACCCTTGCTATTAATGGGGTGATAAACCCAGCAAACAAACCTGTATATACGGCATCAATATCATTTAATCTATCATAATACAAAATGTAATTATGTTTCTGAACAAACAATGGCCCGACTGCCATGTTTACGTCTGGGTAGACATTTGATTTTAATGGAATATATGTATCGTAACTACGGTAACCTGAGTTAGTCAGATTTACATAGACCTGTAAACCATCAAGACATGGCTGTGTGTTTCAGACAATGCCACCTCTTGAATATTATGGAAAAATTCAGGGAAATTTCCCTGAAGAAGAGCTCTGTCACCATCAGTACCAGAGCTCTAAACAGGGAGACAAAACTTGGTATTCATAGCTGTTCTCAGTGTACATTTGGTTATGTTAACATTGTAGGCCTTTGTTATAGTTTTGGGGACAGATAAAGTAGGAGGACAGGTGAAGTAAGAGGACAGGTAAAGTAGGAGGACAGGTAAAGTAGGAGGACAGATAAAGTAGGAGGACAGGTAAAGTAGGAGGACAGGTAAAGTAGACAGGTAAAGTAGGAGGACAGGTAAAGTAGGAGGACAGGTAAAGTAGGAGGACAGGTGAAGTAAGAGGACAGGTAAAGTAGAAGGACAGATAAGCTAAGAGGACAGGTAAAGTAGGAGGACAGGTAAAGTAGGAGGACAGATAAAGTAGGAGGACAGGTAAAGTAGGAGGACAGGTAAAGTAGGAGGACAGGTAAAGTAGGAGGACAGGTAAGCTAAGAGGACAGGTAAAGTAGGAGGACAGGTAAGCTAAGAGGACAGGTAAAGTAGGAGGACAGATAAAGTAGGAGGACAGGTAAAGTAGGAAGACAGGTAAAGTAGGAGGACAGGTAAGCTAAGAAGACAGGTAAAGTAGGAGCTCAGGTAAAGTAGGAGGACAGGTAAAGTAGGAGTACAGATAAGTTAGGAGGACAGGTAAAGTGGGAGGACAGGTAAGTTAGGAGGACAGGTAAAGTAGGAGGACAGGTAAAGTAGGAGGACAGGTAAGTTAGGAGGACAGGTAAAGTAGGAGGACAGGTAAAGTAGGAGGACCGGTAATTTAAGAGGACAGGTAAAGTAGGAGGACAGGTAAGCTAAGAGGACAGGTAAAGTAGGAGGACAGATAAAGTAGGAGGACAGGTAAAGTAGGAAGACAGGTAAAGTAGGAGGACAGGTAAGCTAAGAAGACAGGTAAAGTAGGAGCTCAGGTAAAGTAGGAGGACAGGTAAAGTAGGAGGACAGATAAGTTAGGAGGACAGGTAAAGTGGGAGGACAGGTAAGTTAGGAGGACAGGTAAAGTAGGAGGACAGGTAAAGTAGGAGGACAGGTAAGTTAGGAGGACAGGTAAAGTAGGAAGACAGGTAAGCTAAGAGGACAGGTAAAGTAGGAGGACAGATAAAGTAGGAGGACAGGTAAAGTAGGAGGACAGGTAAGCTAAGAAGACAGGTAAAGTAGGAGCTCAGGTAAAGTAGGAGGACAGGTAAAGTAGGAGGACAGATAAGTTAGGAGGACAGGTAAAGTGGGAGGACAGGTAAGTTAGGAGGACAGGTAAAGTAGGAGGACAGGTAAGTTAGGAGGACAGGTAAGTTAGGAGGACAGGTAAGTTAGGAAGACAGGTAAGTTTAGAGAACTGGTAAGTTAGATCTAGGAGGACCAGTAAGATTGTGATGAAAAGATTTGCTCAGACTATACATGTAAATCATTATACCTCCGTCAAGGAAGTTAGGGGGTTTACTGGAATCAGCTGGCATCGTGCTGATTTTATTGCAGGCTAAAAGAGATTTACAAAGCATCCAATGATTGGCCGTGAGTTAGCTGTCACCTCCAGACTAACAGGACAAGCACAGGGATGGCAACAACTAGATAGACAAGTCTATTGCTAATTGCTGCTGGATCTTAACTCCTCATTTGTTTTGATTTCAGGTGCAGTAATCATTTTTACAGCTCTGCTGTCTGTGGCTTTTCTGGGACACAACATCAAGGCAAGGATGTGGGCAGGAATGATCACCGTCATCTTGGGTCTGGGTGTCGTGGGCGTGTCCGATGTTGTGTTTGGTGACAAAAAATCCAAAGATATCAACGGAATAATAGCAGGTAGGGTTCAAAACCTCTGTATCACTTTCCATTTCTAGACACAAGAGACTAAATTAGACAATCTGAATTTTTAGTGCCATACATCATACTCGTGTAAAATTTTCTTGGAAAGAAATATCTTGTTATAAGGAAAATTTCAATGTAAATGTACAAACGTATATTATTGTAATACAATGATATTTGAACTTTTGTTTTAAACAGTGTTTTTTTTTTTCCGTTTTGTAGGAGATTTACTAATCATCATGGCCCAGATCATTGTTTCGGTACAGATGGTTTATGAAGAGAAGTTTGTGGCACGGTACAGGGTCAGTCCATTGCTGGCTGTAGGGTATGAAGGTTGGTTTACTGCAATCATTATACATTAGGTTTCGTACACATATTGGCTAGTTTCTGATACTCACCCATTGTTATTATGTGCTGATGAATAATTCATCCCTTTGTAAAAATATTATCTGGACATTGTGAACACAATAACTGGGGTAAATATCAACCAAGTTTGATGAAACTTTGTATGCAGCCATATATCGACAATATCTGTGAGGAGAATGAAAATTGAAAATTTCCAACAGTAACTTATAGAGTTATTGCCCTTTCTATAATATCATCATTAGACCTTGTGAATACAATCAGGAGAAAATATCAACCAAGTTTATTGAAATTTCGTTTGCAGCCATATATTATCAATATCATGGACGAGTTTGAAAATGAGAATTATTTGACAGTAACTTACAGAGTTATTGCCATTTGTAATAATATTATTATTAACCATTTATTAGCTCGCCTGGCTCGAAGGACCAGTGAGCTTTAAATTTTAATTATGTGATGGAGCAGCATCTGTCGTCCATCAACACTTCCTTTAAATCCCTTCTAGTCCTGAACGCCTGAATGGATTTTGATGAAATTTGGTCTGGAGCATTATTGGGCAAAGGAGATCTAATAAAATTATATAAACAGAGGGTGTGGCCCCTCTGAGGCCGGAAGGACGAGGGCCAATATTTGAAATTGGGTTAAATCTTTTAAATTGCTACTAGTCCTGAACAACTGAATGGATTTTAATGAAATTTTGGTCTGGAGCTATATTTGGCAAATAAAATCTCATGTATAAGTGAAGAGTATGGTACTCTTGGGGTGGGAGAAAAGGGACCCAACAGGGGAAATATAGCCAAAAAAAAAAAACCCACTTTGAAATACTTTTTCTTTATCAAGAATGAAAGGATTTAATCCATCTGTAGTTTAAACTATTGTTGGGAGAGACAGTTCTGAAGTAGAAAAATATTTGAACTATAACTTAAATGAGAGCATTTTGGCATGATTACTGAAATATCCAAGTGAGTGATGCAGGCCCCCTAGGCCTCTTGTTTGTGTTATTTTTCAATATTTCAGGGTCAGAAATCCATAGTGCTTAACTTACACCAGATATGAAATGAAAAAAAAACTATTGTAGTATGGTATTTTTCACTGTTACTATTTTTAGTCAGGGCTGGTAGGGGACATATATTGCCTCAGCAATACCACACATGCTTATTTATTTATTTATTTATTTATTTATTTAGGTCTGTGGGGATTTATCATACTAGGAATATTGTTGGTACCGTTTTACTTCATACATGCCCCGGTGTTCAGTAAACTTCCAAGCCACAGACTGGAGGACCCACTCGATGCCTTCCGGCAGATCAGCAATAACTGGCAAATAGCCGCAGCTGTTATAGGTATGTTATCACAACATTATAGTTTGATTACAATGCCAAGAGAACTTAATATAAATATTTACATTCCAATTAGGGAGCTTAGTCCAATCAAACACAGACATCAATTATAGGGAACTCAGTCCAATCAACCATCTACACCAATTATAGGGAACTCAGTCCAATTAACCACAGACACCAATTATAGGGAACTTCGTCCAATCAACCACAGACACCAATTATAGGGACCTCAGTCCAATCAACCACAGACACCAATTATAGGGAACTCAGTCTAATCAAACACAGACACCAATTATAGGGAACTTAGTCCAATCAACCACAGACACCAATTATAGGGAACTCAGTCCAATCAAACACAGACACCGATTATAGGGAACTCAGTCCAATCAAACACAGACACCAATTATAGGGAACTCAGTCCAATCAAACACAGACACCAATTATAGGGAACTCAGTCCAATCAACCACAGACACCAATTATAGGGAACTTAGTCCAATCAACCACAGACACCAATTATAGGGAACTCAGTCCAATCAACCATAGACACCAATTATAGGGAACTCAGTCCAATCAACCACAGACACCAATTATAGGGAACTCAGTCCAATCAACCATAGACACCAATTATAGGGAACTTAGTCCAATCAACCACAGACACCAATTATAGGGAACTTAGTCCAATCAACCACAGACACCAATTATAGTGAACTCAGTCCAATCAAACACAGACACCAATTATAGGGACCTCAGTCCAATCAACCACAGACACCAATTATAGGGAACTCAGTCCAATCAACCACAGACACCAATTATAGGGAACTCAGTCCAATCAAATACAGACACCAATTATAGAGAACTTAGTCCAATCAAACACAGACACCAATTATAGAGAACTTAGTCCAATCAAACACAGACACCAATTATAGGGAACTCAGTCCAATTAACCACAGACACCAATTATAGGGAACTCAGTCCAATCAACCACAGACACCAATTATAGGGACCTCAGTCCAATTAACCACAGACACCAATTATAGGGAACTCAGTCCAATCAACCACAGACACCAATTATAGGGAACTCAGTCCAATTAACCACAGACACCAATTATAGGGAACTCAGTCCAATTAACCACAGACACCAATTATAGGGAACTTCGTCCAATCAACCACAGACACCAATTATAGGGACCTCAGTCCAATCAACCACAGACACCAATTATAGGGAACTCAGTCTAATCAAACACAGACACCAATTATAGGGAACTTAGTCCAATCAACCACAGACACCAATTATAGGGAACTCAGTCCAATCAACCACAGACACCAATTATAGGGAACTTAGTCCAATCAACCACAGACACCAATTATAGGGAACTCAGTCCAATCAACCATAGACACCAATTATAGGGAACTCAGTCCAATCAACCACAGACACCAATTATAGGGAACTCAGTCCAATCAACCATAGACACCAATTATAGGGAACTTAGTCCAATCAACCACAGACACCAATTATAGTGAACTCAGTCCAATCAAACACAGACACCAATTATAGGGACCTCAGTCCAATCAACCACAGACACCAATTATAGGGAACTCAGTCCAATCAACCACAGACACCAATTATAGGGAACTCAGTCCAATCAAATACAGACACCAATTATAGAGAACTTAGTCCAATCAAACACAGACACCAATTATAGAGAACTTAGTCCAATCAAACACAGACACCAATTATAGGGAACTCAGTCCAATTAACCACAGACACCAATTATAGGGAACTCAGTCCAATCAACCACAGACACCAATTATAGGGAACTCAGTCCAATCAACCATAGACACCAATTATAGGGAACTTAGTCCAATCAAACACAGACACCAATTATAGGGAACTCAGTCCAATCAAACACAGACACCAATTATAGGGAACTTAGTCCAATCAACCACAGACACCAATTATAGGGAACTCAGTCCAATCAACCACAGACACCAATTATAGGGAACTCGGTCCAATCAACCATAGACACCAATTATAGGGAACTCAGTCCAATTAACCACAGACACCAATTATAGGGAACTCAGTCCAATTAACCACAGACACCAATTATAGGGAACTCAGTCCAATCAACCACAGACACCAATTATAGGGAACTCAGTCCAATCAACCACAGACACCAATTATAGGGAACTCAGTCCAATCAACCACAGACACCAATTATAGGGAACTTGGTCCAATCAACCATAGACACCAATTATAGGGAACTCAGTCCAATTAACCACAGACACCAATTATAGGGAACTCAGTCCAATTAACCACAGACACCAATTATAGGGAACTCAGTCCAATCAACCACAGACACCAATTATAGGGAACTCAGTCCAATCAAACACAGACACCAATTATAGGGAACTTAGTCCAATCAACCACAGACACCAATTATAGGGAACTTAGTCCAATCAAACACAGACACCAATTATAGGGACCTCAGTCCAATCAGCCACAGACACCAATTATAGGGAACTCAGTCCAATCAACCACAGACACCAATTATAGGGAACTCAGTCCAATCAACCACAGACACCAATTATAGGGAACTTGGTCCAATCAACCATAGACACCAATTATAGGGAACTCAGTCCAATTAACCACAGACACAAATTATAGGGAACTCAGTCCAATTAACCACAGACACCAATTATAGGGAACTCAGTCCAATCAACCACAGACACCAATTATAGGGAACTCAGTCCAATCAACCACAGACACCAATTATAGGGAACTTGGTCCAATCAACCATAGACACCAATTATAGGGAACTCAGTCCAATTAACCACAGACACCAATTATAGGGAACTCAGTCCAATTAACCACAGACACCAATTATAGGGAACTCAGTCCAATCAACCACAGACACCAATTATAGGGAACTCAGTCCAATCAAACACAGACACCAATTATAGGGAACTTAGTCCAATCAAACACAGACACCAATTATAGGGAACTCAGTCCAATCAACCACAGACACCAATTATAGGGAACTCAGTCCAATCAAACACAGACACCAATTATAGGGACCTCAGTCCAATCAACCACAGACACCAATTATAGGGAACTCGGTCCAATCAACCATAGACACCAATTATAGGGAACTTAGTCCAATCAAACACAGACACCAATTATAGGGAACTCAGTCTAATCAACCATAGACACCAATTATAGGGACCTCAGTCCAATCAACCATAGACACCAATTATAGGGAACTTAGTCCAATCAAACACAGACACCAATTATAGGGAACTCAGTCCAATCAACCACAGACACCAATTATAGGGAACTCGGTCCAATCAACCATAGACACCAATTATAGGGAACTTAGTCCAATCAACCACAGACACCAATTATAGGGAACTCGGTCCAATCAACCATAGACACCAATTATAGGGAACTCAGTCCAATCAAACACAGACACCAATTATAGGGAACACAGTCCAATCAACCACAGACACCAATTATAGGGAACTTAGTCCAATCAAACACAGACACCAATTATAGGGAACTTAGTCCAATCAACCACAGACACCAATTATAGGGAACTCAGTCCAATTAACCACAGACACCAATTATAGGGAACTCAGTCCAATCAAACACAGACACCAATTATAGGGACCTCAGTCCAATCAACCACAGACACCAATTATAGGGAACTTAGTCCAATCAAACACAGACACCAATTATAGGGAACTCAGTCCAATCAAACACAGACACCAATTATAGGGAACTCAGTCCAATCAACCATAGACACCAATTATAGGGAACTCAGTCCAATCAACCACAGACACTAATTATAGGGACCTCAGTCCAATCAAACACAGACACCAATTATAGGGAACTCAGTCCAATCAAACACAGACACCAATTATAGGGAACTCAGTCCAATCAACCACAGACACCAATTATAGGGAACTCAGTCCAATCAACCACAGACACCAATTATAGGGAACTTAGTCCAATCAACCACAGACACCAATTATAGGGAACTCAGTCCAATCAACCACAGACACCAATTATAGGGAACTCAGTCCAATCAACCACAGACACCAATTATAGGGAACTCAGTCCAATCAACCACAGACACCAATTATAGGAAACTCAGTCCAATCAACCACAGACACCAATTATAGGGAACTTAGTCCAATCAACCACAGACACCAATTATAGGGAACTCAGTCCAATCAACCACAGACACCAATTAAAGGGAACTTGGTCCAATCAACCACAGACACCAATTATAGGGAACTCAGTCCAATCAACCACAGACACCAATTATAGGGAACTTAGTCCAATCAACCACAGACACCAATTATAGGGAACTCAGTCCAATCAACCACAGACACCAATTATAGGGAACTCAGTCCAATCAACCACAGACACCAATTATAGGGAACTCAGTCCAATCAACCACAGACACCAATTAAAGGGAACTTGGTCCAATCAACCACAGACACCAATTATAGGGAACTTAGTCCAATCAACCACAGACACCAATTATAGGGAACTCAGTCCAATCAAACACAGACACCAATTATAGGGAACTCAGTCCAATCAAACACAGACACCAATTATAGGGAACTCAGTCCAATCAACCACAGACACCAATTATAGGGAACTCAGTCCAATCAACCACAGACACCAATTATAGGGAACTCAGTCCAATCAAACACAGACACCGATTATAGGGAACTCAGTCCAATCAAACACAGACACCAATTATAGGGAACTCAGTCCAATCAAACACAGACACCAATTATAGGGAACTCAGTCCAATCAACCACATACACCAATTATAGGGAACTCAGTCCAATCAACCACAGACACCAATTATAGGGAACTCAGTCCAATCAAACACAGACACCAATTATAGGGAACTCAGTCCAATCAAACACAGACACCGATTATAGGGAACTCGGTCCAATCAACCACAGACACCAATTATAGGGAACTTAGTCCAATCAAACACAGACACCAATTATAGGGAACTCAGTCCAATCAAACACAGACACCAATTATAGGGAACTCAGTCCAATCAACCACAGACACCAATTATAGGGAACTCAGTCCAATCAAACACAGACACCAATTATAGGGAACTCAGTCCAATCAACCATAGACACCAATTATAGGGACCTCAGTCCAATCAAACGCAGACACCAATTATAGGGAACTCAGTCCAATCAACCACAGACACCAATTATAGGGAACTTAGTCCAATCAACCACAGACACCAATTATAGTGAACTCAGTCCAATCAACCACAGACACCAATTATAGTGAACTCAGTGCAATCAACCACAGACACCAATTATAGGGAACTCAGTCCAATCAACCACAGACACCAATTATAGTGAACTCAGTCCAATCAACCACAGACACCAATTATAGTGAACTCAGTCCAATCAACCACAGACACCAATTATAGGGAACTCAGTCCAATCAAACACAGACACCAATTATAGGGAACTCAGTCCAATCAACCACAGACACCAATTATAGGGAACTCAGTCCAATCAAACACAGACACCAATTATAGGGAACTCAGTCCAATCAACCATAGACACCAATTATAGGGACCTCAGTCCAATCAAACACAGACACCAATTATAGGGAACTCAGTCCAATCAACCACAGACACCAATTATAGGGAACTTAGTCCAATCAACCACAGACACCAATTATAGTGAACTCAGTCCAATCAACCACAGACACCAATTATAGTGAACTCAGTGCAATCAACCACAGACACCAATTATAGGGAACTCAGTCCAATCAACCACAGACACCAATTATAGTGAACTCAGTCCAATCAACCACAGACACCAATTATAGGGAACTCAGTCCAATCAACCACAGACACCAATTAAAGTGAACTTAGTCCAATCAACCACAGACACCAATTATAGGGAACTCAGTCCAATCAACCACAGACACCAATTATAGGGAACTCAGTCCAATCAAAGACAGACACCAATTATAGGGAACTCAGTCCAATCAACCATAGACACCAATTATAGAGAACTTAGTCCAATCAACCACAGACACCAATTATAGGGAACTTAGTCCAATCAACCACAGACACCAATTATAGTGAACTTAGTCCAATCAAACACAGACACCAATTATAGGGAACTTAGTCCAATCAACCACAGACACCAATTATAGGGAACTCAGTCCAATCAACCACAGACACCAATTATAGGGAACTCAGTCCAATCAACCACAGACACCAATTATAGGGAACTCAGTCCAATCAACCACGGACACCAATTATAGGGAACTCAGTCCAATCAACCACAGACACCAATTATAGGGAACTCAGTCCAATCAAACACAGACACCAATTATAGGGAACTCAGTCCAATCAAACACAGACACCAATTATAGGGAACTCAGTCCAATCAAACACAGACACCAATTATAGGGAACTCAGTCCAATTAACCACAGACACCAATTATAGGGAACTCAGTCCAATCAAACACAGACACCAATTATAGGGAACTCAGTCCAATCAACCACAGACACCAATTATAGGGAACTCAGTCCAATCAACCACAGACACCAATTATAGGGAACTCAGTCCAATCAACCACAGACACCAATTATAGGGAACTCAGTCCAATCAAACACAGACACCAATTATAGGGAACTCAGTCCAATCAACCACAGACACCAATTATAGGGAACTCAGTCCAATCAACCACAGACACCAATTATAGGGAACTCAGTCCAATCAACACAGACACCAATTATAGGGAACTCAGTCTAATCAACACAGACACCAATTATAGGGAACTCAGTCCAATCAACCACAGACACCAATTATAGGGAACTCAGTCCAATTAACCACAGACACCAATTATAGGGAACTTAGTCCAATTAACCACAGACACCAATTATAGGGAACTCAGTCTAATCAACCATAGACACCAATTATAGGGAACTTAGTCCAATCAACCACAGACACCAATTATAGGGAACTCAGTCCAATTAACCACAGACACCAATTATAGGGAACTCAGTCCAATTAACCACAGACACCAATTATAGGGAACTCAGTCCAATCAAACACAGACACCAATTATAGGGACCTCAGTCCAATCAACACAGACACCAATTATAGGGAACTCAGTCCAATCAACACAGACACCAATTATAGGGAACTTAGTCCAATTAACCACAGACACCAATTATAGGGAACTCAGTCCAATCAAACACAGACACCAATTATAGGGAACTCAGTCCAATCAACCACAGACACCAATTATAGGGAACTCAGTCCAATCAACCACAGACACCAATTATAGGGAACTTAGTCCAATCAAACAGACACCAATTATAGGGAACTCAGTCCAATCAACCACAGACACCAATTATAGGGAACTCAGTCCAATCAACCACAGACACCAATTATAGGGAACTTAGTCCAATCAAACAGACACCAATTATAGGGAACTCAGTCCAATCAACCACAGACACCAATTATAGGGAACTTAGTCCAATCAAATACAGACACCAATTATAGGGAACTCAGTCCAATCAACCACGGACACCAATTATAGGGAACTCAGTCCAATCAACCACAGACACCAATTATAGGGAACTCAGTCCAATCAACCACAGACACCAATTATAGGGAACTCAGTCCAATCAAACACAGACACCAATTATAGGGAACTTAGTCCAATCAACCACAGACACCAATTATAGGGAACTTAGTCCAATCAAACACAGACACCAATTATAGGGAACTTAGTCCAATCAACCACAGACACCAATTATAGGGAACTCAGTCCAATCAACCATAGACACCAATTATAGGGAACTTAGTCCAATCAACCACAGACACCAATTATAGGGAACTTAGTCCAATCAAACACAGACACCAATTATAGGGAACTCAGTCCAATCAACCACATACACCAATTATAGGGAACTTAGTCCAATCAACCACAGACACCAATTATAGGGAACTCAGTCCAATCAACCACAGACACCAATTATAGGGAACTTAGTCCAATCAACCACAGACACCAATTATAGGGAACTCAGTCCAATCAAACACAGACACCAATTATAGGGAACTTAGTCCAATCAACCATAGACACCAATTATAGGTAACTCAGTCCAATCAACCACAGACACCAATTATAGGGAACTCAGTCCAATCAAACACAGACACCAATTATAGGGAACTTAGTCCAATCAACCACAGACACCAATTATAGGGAACTCAGTCCAATCAACCACAGACACCAATTATAGGGAACTCAGTCCAATCAAACACAGACACCAATTATAGGGAACTCGGTCCAATCAACCACAGACACCAATTATAGGGAACTTAGTCCAATCAACCACAGACACCAATTATAGAGAACTTAGTCCAATCAACCACAGACACCAATTATAGGGAACTCAGTCCAATCAACCACAGACACCAATTAAAGGGAACTTGGTCCAATCAACCACAGACACCAATTATAGGGAACTTAGTCCAATCAACCACATACACCAATTATAGGGAACTTAGTCCAATCAACCACAGACACCAATTATAGGGAACTCAGTCCAATCAACCACAGACACCAATTATAGGGAACTCAGTCCAATCAACCACAGACACCAATTATAGGGAACTCAGTCCAATCAACCACAGACACCAATTATAGGGAACTCACTCCAATCAACCACAGACACCAATTAAAGGGAACTCAGTCCAATCAAACACAGACACCAATTATAGGGAACTCGGTCCAATCAAACACAGACACCAATTATAGGGAACTCAGTCCAATCAACCACAGACACCAATTATAGGGAACTCAGTCCAATCAACCACAGACACCAATTATAGGGAACTCAGTCCAATCAACCACAGACACCAATTATAGGGAACTCACTCCAATCAACCACAGACACCAATTATAGGGAACTCAGTCCAATCAAACACAGACACCAATTATAGGGAACTCGGTCCAATCAAACACAGACACCAATTATAGGGAACTCACTCCAATCAACCACAGACACCAATTATAGGGAACTCAGTCCAATCAAACACAGACACCAATTATAGAGAACTCAGTCCAATCAACCACAGACACCAATTATAGAGAACTCAGTCCAATCAACCATAGACACCAATTATAGGGAACTTAGTCCAATCAACCACAGACACCAATTATAGGGAACTTAGTCCAATCAAACAGACACCAATTATAGGGAACTTAGTCCAATCAACCACAGACACCAATTATAGGGACCTCAGTCCAATCAACCACAGACACCAATTATAGGGAACTCAGTCCAATCAACCACAGACACCAATTATAGGGAACTCAGTCCAATCAACCACAGACACCAATTATAGGGAACTTGGTCCAATCAACCACAGACACCAATTATAGGGAACTTGGTCCAATCAACCACGGACACCAATTATAGGGAACTCAGTCCAATCAACCACAGACACCAATTATAGGGAACTTAGTCCAATCAACCACAGACACCAATTATAGGGAACTTAGTCCAATCAACCACAGACACCAATTATAGGGAACTTGGTCCAATCAACCACGGACACCAATTATAGGGAACTCAGTCCAATCAACCACAGACACCAATTATAGGGAACTTAGTCCAATCAACCACAGACACCAATTATAGGGAACTTAGTCCAATCAACCACAGACACCAATTATAGGGACCTCAGTCCAATCAACCACAGACACCAATTATAGGGAACTTAGTCCAATCAACCACAGACACCAATTATAGGGAACTCAGTCCAATCAACCACAGACACCAATTATAGGGAACTCAGTCCAATCAACCACAGACACCAATTATAGTGAACTCAGTCCAATCAACCACAAACCAATTATAGGGAACTTAGTCCAATCAACCACAGACACCAATTATAGGGAACTCGGTCCAATCAACCACGGACACCAATTATAGGGAACTCAGTCCAATCAACCATAGACACCAATTATAGGGAACTCAGTCCAATCAACCATAGACACCAATTATAGGGAACTCAGTCCAATTAACCATAGACACCAATTATAGGGAACTCAGTCCAATCAACCACAGACACCAATTATAGGGAACTTAGTCCAATCAACCATAGACACCAATTATAGAGAACTTAGTCTAATCAACCATAGACACCAATTATAGGGAACTCAGTCCAATCAACCACAGACACCAATTATAGGGAACTCAGTCCAATCAACCACAGACACCAATTATAGGGAACTCAGTCCAATCAACCACAGACACCAATTATAGGGAACTCAGTCCAATCAACCACAGACACCAATTATAGGGAACTCACTCCAATCAACCACAGACACCAATTATAGTGAACTCAGTCCAATCAACCACAGACACCAATTATAGGGAACTTAGTCCAATCAAACACAGACACCAATTATAGGGAACTTAGTCCAATCAACCACAGACACCAATTATAGGGAACTCAGTCCAATCAAACAAAGACACCAATTATAGGGAACTCAGTCCAATCAACCACAGACACCAATTATAGGGAACTCAGTCCAATCAACCATAGACACCAATTATAGGGAACTCAGTCCAATCAACCACAGACACCGATTATAGGGAACTTAGTCCAATCAACCACAGACACCAATTATAGAGAACTTAGTCCAATCAACCACAGACACCAATTATAGGGAACTCAGTCCAATCAACCACATACACCAATTATAGGGAACTTAGTCCAATCAACCACAGACACCAATTATAGGGAACTCAGTCCAATCAACCACAGACACCAATTATAGGGAACTCAGTCCAATCAAACACAGACACCAATTATAGGGAACTCAGTCCAATCAACCACAGACACCAATTATAGGGAACTCAGTCCAATCAAACACAGACACCAATTATAGGGAACTCAGTCCAATCAACCACGGACACCAATTATAGGGAACTCAGTCCAATCAACCACAGACACCAATTATAGGGAACTTAGTCCAATCAACCACAGACACCAATTAAAGGGAACTTAGTCCAATCAAACACAGACACCAATTATAGGGAACTCACTCCAATCAACCACAGACACCAATTAAAGGGAACTTAGTCCAATCAACCACAGACACCAATTATAGGGAACTCAGTCCAATCAACCACAGACACCAATTATAGGGAACTCAGTCCAATCAACCACAGACACCAATTATAGGGAACTCAGTCCAATCCACCATAGACACCAATTATATGGAACTTAGTCCAATCAACCACAGACACCAATTATAGGGAACTTAGTCCAATCAAACACAGACACCAATTATAGGGAACTCAGTCCAATCAACCATAGACACCAATTATAGGGAACTCAGTCCAATCAACCACAGACACCAATTATAGGGAACTCAGTCCAATCAACCACAGACACCAATTATAGGGAACTTAGTCCAATCAACCACAGACACCAATTATAGGGAACTTAGTCCAATCAACCACAGACACCAATTATAGGGAACTTAGTCCAATCAACCACAGACACCAATTATAGGGAACTCAGTCCAATCAACCACAGACACCAATTATAGGGAACTCGGTCCAATCAACCACAGACACCAATTAAAGGGAACTTAGTCCAATCAAACACAGACACCAATTATAGGGAACTTAGTCCAATCAACCACAGACACCAATTATAGGGAACTCGGTCCAATCAAACACAGACACCAATTATAGGGAACTTAGTCCAATCAACCACAGACACCAATTATAGGGAACTCAGTCCAATCAACCACAGACACCAATTATAGGGAACTCGGTCCAATCAACCACAGACACCAATTAAAGGGAACTTAGTCCAATCAAACACAGACACCAATTATAGGGAACTCAGTCCAATCAACCACAGACACCAATTATAGGGAACTCGGTCCAATCAAACACAGACACCAATTATAGGGAACTCGGTCCAATCAACCACAGACACCAATTATAGGGAACTCAGTCCAATCAACACAGACACCAATTATAGGGAACTCGGTCCAATCAAACACAGACACCAATTATAGGGAACTCGGTCCAATCAACCACAGACACCAATTATAGGGAACTCAGTCCAATCAAACACAGACACCAATTATAGGGAACTTGGTCCAATCAACCACAGACACCAATTATAGGGAACTCAGTCCAATCAACCACAGACACCAATTATAGGGACCTCAGTCCAATCAAACACAGACACCAATTATAGGGAACTCAGTCCAATCAACCACAGACACCAATTATAGGGACCTCAGTCCAATCAACCACAGACACCAATTATAGGGAACTCAGTCCAATCAACCACAGACACCAATTATAGGGACCTCAGTCCAATCAACCACAGACACCAATTATAGGGACCTCAGTCCAATCAACCACAGACACCAATTATAGGGAACTCAGTCCAATCAACCACAGACACCAATTATAGGGAACTCAGTCCAATCAACCACAGACACCAATTATAGGGACCTCAGTCCAATCAACCACAGACACCAATTATAGGGAACTCAGTCCAATCAACCACAGACACCAATTATAGGGAACTCAGTCCAATCAACCACAGACACCAATTATAGGGAACTCAGTCCAATCAACCACAGACACCAATTATAGGGAACTCAGTCCAATCAACCACAGACACCAATTATAGGGAACTCAGTCCAATCAACCACAGACACCAATTATAGGGAACTCAGTCCAATCAACCACAGACACCAATTATAGGGAACTCAGTCCAATCAACCACAGACACCAATTATAGGGAACTCAGTCCAATCAACCACAGACACCAATTATAGGGAACTTGGTCCAATCAACCACAGACACCAATTATAGGGACCTCAGTCCAATCAACCACAGACACCAATTATAGGGACCTCAGTCCAATCAACCACAGACACCAATTATAGGGAACTCAGTCCAATCAACCACGGACACCAATTATAGGGAACTTAGTCCAATCAACCACAGACACCAATTATAGGGACCTCAGTCCAATCAACCACAGACACCAATTATAGGGAACTTGGTCCAATCAACCACAGACACCAATTATAGGGAACTCAGTCTAATCAACCACAGACACCAATTATAGGGACCTCAGTCCAATCAACCACAGACACCAATTATAGGGAACTTGGTCCAATCAACCACGGACACCAATTATAGGGAACTCAGTCCAATCAACCACAGACACCAATTATAGGGACCTCAGTCCAATCAACCACAGACACCAATTATAGGGAACTTGGTCCAATCAACCACAGACACCAATTATAGGGAACTCAGTCTAATCAACCACAGACACCAATTATAGGGACCTCAGTCCAATCAACCACAGACACCAATTATAGGGAACTTGGTCCAATCAACCACAGACACCAATTATAGGGAACTCAGTCTAATCAACCACAGACACCAATTATAGGGAACTTAGTCCAATCAAACACAGACACCAATTATAGGGACCTCAGTCCAATCAAACACAGACACCAATTATAGGGAACTCAGTCCAATCAACCACAGACACCAATTATAGGGAACTTCGTCCAATCAACCACAGACACCAATTATAGGGAACTCAGTCCAATCAAACACAGACACCAATTATAGGGAACTCAGTCCAATCAACACAGACACCAATTATAGGGAACTTCGTCCAATCAACCACAGACACCAATTATAGGGAACTCAGTCCAATCAACCACAGACACCAATTATAGGGAACTTAGTCCAATCAAATACAGACACCAACTATAGGGAACTCAGTCCAATCAACCACAGACACCAATTATAGGGAACCTGAATGGTGAAAAACAATATTCATTGTAATAATTGTGAAATAAGTCATCTACCTTTAGTTATTTATCCTATAAAAAGACCTGTAAATATGAATAGAAGTAGGGGGAAGGTTTATTATGGCAAGACAGTGGAATAAAATGTATTGACATGTTTACTGAACTGCAGTATAGTAGACTTTGTTTATTACCAAGTCTGGGTTTATTATGATATACATTACTTATTCTATTTAGATTTTTTTTGCCTTATAGTGACTGACCGTGTCGGAGGGGAATCTTGTGTATTGTTTGTATTCATTAGGTAACATTGTTAGTATCACAATTTGTTCCACAGGTAACATAGTAGCATTATTTGTTCCACAGATAACATAATTATCATCACCTTTTGTTCCACAGGTAAATAATTATCATCACCTTTTGTTCCACAGGTAACATAGTTAGTATCGCTTTTTTCAACTTTGCCGGGATTAGCATCATGAAGTCACAGAGTGCTACTACCCGCATGGTACTGGATAGTGTAAGGACATTGTCTATCTGGGCAGTAACGCTGGCTTTAACATGGCAGACTTTTGAAGGTTTACAAGTGTTTGGTTTCGTGTTGCTGATTGTGGGTATGTGTCTGTATTACAACATCTTCGTCCCGACCATAATGAAACATCTGCCGTGTAATCGTCAGGCGGCCGCCACAGAGGAAGAGAACGAGCCAATCCTACAACAGAATGCTCCAGGTAGGGTAAAATAATGTGTGGGTTATCATATAAACTAGCACAGTTGTAGAAAAGTGTGGGTTATCATATAAACTAGCACAGTTGTGGAAATGTGTGGGTTGTCATATTAACTAGCACAGTTGTGGAAATGTGTGGGTTATCATATTAACTAGCACAGTTGTGAAAAAGTGTGGGTTATCATATTAAATAGTACAGTTGTGGAAAAGTGTGGGTTATCATATTAAATAGTACAGTTCTGAAAAAGTGTGGGTTATCATATAAACTAGTACAGTTGTGGAAATGTGTGGGTTATCATATAAACTAGCACAGTTGTGGAAATGTGTGGGTTATCATATTAAATAGCACAGTTGTGGAAATGTGTGGGTTATCATATTAAATAGTACAGTAGTGAAATGTGTGGGTTATCATATTAAATAGTACAGTTGTGGAAATGTGTGGGTTATCATATTAAATGGTACAGTTGTGGAAATGTGTGGGTTATCATATAAACTAGCACAGTTGTGAAATGTGTGGGTTATCATATAAACTAGTACAGTTGTGGAAATGTGTGGGTTATCATATAAATTATCACAGTTGTGGAAATGTGTGGGTTATCATATTAACTAGTACAGTTGTGGAAATGTGTGGGTTATCATATTAACTAGTACAGTTGTGGAAATGTGTGGGTTATCATATTAAATAGTACAGTAGTGAAATGTGTGGGTTATCATATTAAATAGTACAGTTGTGGAAATGTGTGGGTTATCATATTAAATAGTACAGTAGTGAAATGTGTGGGTTATCATATTAAATAGTACAGTAGTGAAATGTGTGGGTTATCATATAAACTAGTACAGTTGTGGAAATGTGTGGGTTATCATATTAAATAGTACAGTTGTGGAAATGTGTGGGTTATCATATTAAATAGTACAGTAGTGAAATGTGTGGGTTATCATATTAAATAGTACAGTAGTGAAATGTGTGGGTTATCATATTAAATAGTACAGTAGTGAAATGTGTGGGTTATCATATTAAATAGTACAGTAGTGAAATGTGTGGGTTATCATATTAAATAGTACAGTAGTGAAATGTGTGGGTTATCATATTAAATAGTACAGTAGTGAAATGTGTGGGTTATCATATTAAATAGTACAGTAGTGAAATGTGTGGGTTAATCATGACAAATTAGAATTGTTAGAATATTGTGTTTGTCGTCGTAGGAAGAGAATCAATTATTACAGGATATAAACAAAGATGTATTTCAATAAGTGGGACTTAACATACTAAATAAGTGTTAAAATGCAGATGTCATCACATATTTGTAAATCGAACCCAAATTTCTTTTCTTTATAGCATGTGACACTGGCCATCTTTGAAAAAGTGGTAGACTTTAGATTGTAGACTTTAGTAGACTTTATCTGTTGGAAATCTTTAGACTTTATCTGGTGGGAAATCTTTAGACTTTATCTGGTGGACATCTTTAGACTTTATCTGGTGGAAATCTTTAGACTTTATCTGGTGGAAATCTTTAGACTTTATCTGGTGGACATCTTTAGAGTTTATCTGGTGGAAATCTTTAGACTTTATCTGTTGGAAATCTTTAGACTTTATCTGGTGGACATCTTTAGACTTGATCTGTTGGAAATCTTTAGACTTTATCTGTTGGAAATCTTTAGACTTTATCTGGTGGGAAATCTTTAGACTTTATCTGTTGGAAATCTTTAGACTTTATCTGTTGGAAATCTTTAGACTTTATCTGTTGGAAATCTTTAGACTTTATCTGGTGGGAAATCTTTAGACTTTATCTGTTGGAATTCTTTAGACTTGATCTGGTGGAAATCTTTAGACTTGATCTGTTGGAAATCTTTAGACTTTATCTGTTGGAAATCTTTAGACTTGATCTGTTGGAAATCTTTAGACTTGATCTGTTGGAAATCTTCAGACTTTATCTGGTGGAAATCTTTAGACTTTATCTGGTGGACATCTTTAGACTTTATCTGGTGAAAATCTTTAGACTTTATCTGTTGGAAATCTTTAGACTTTATCTGTTGGAAATCTTTAGACTTGATCTGTTGGAAATCTTTAGACTTGATCTGTTGGAAATCTTTAGACTTGATCTGGTGGAAATCTTTAGACTTGATCTGTTGGAAATCTTTAGACTTGATCTGTTGGAAATCTTTAGACTTTATCTGGTGGAAATCTTTAGACTTTATCTGGTGGACATCTTTAGACTTTATCTGGTGGAAATCTTTAGACTTTATCTGTTGGAAATCTTTAGACTTTATCTGGTGGACATCTTTAGACTTGATCTGTTGGAAATCTTTAGACTTTATCTGTTGGAAATCTTTAGACTTTATCTGGTGGGAAATCTTTAGACTTTATCTGTTGGAAATCTTTAGACTTTATCTGTTGGAAATCTTTAGACTTTATCTGTTGGAAATCTTTAGACTTTATCTGGTGGGAAATCTTTAGACTTTATCTGTTGGAATTCTTTAGACTTGATCTGGTGGAAATCTTTAGACTTGATCTGTTGGAAATCTTTAGAGTTTATCTGTTGGAAATCTTTAGACTTGATCTGTTGGAAATCTTTAGACTTGATCTGTTGGAAATCTTCAGACTTTATCTGGTGGAAATCTTTAGACTTTATCTGGTGGACATCTTTAGACTTTATCTGTTGGAAATCTTTAGACTTTATCTGTTGGAAATCTTTAGACTTTATCTGTTGGAAATCTTTATACTTGATCTGTTGGAAATCTTTAGACTTGATCTGTTGGAAATCTTTAGACTTGATCTGGTGGAAATCTTTAGACTTGATCTGTTGGAAATCTTTAGACTTTATCTGTTGGAAATCTTTAGACTTGATCTGGTGGAAATCTTTAGACTTGATCTGTTGGAAATCTTTAGACTTTATCTGGTGGAAATCTTTAGACTTTATCTGGTGGACATCTTTAGACTTTATCTGGTGGACATCTTTAGACTTGATCTGTTGGAAATCTTTAGACTTTATCTGTTGGAAATCTTTAGACTTTATCTGGTGGGAAATCTTTAGACTTTATCTGTTGGAAATCTTTAGACTTTATCTGTTGGAAATCTTTAGACTTTATCTGTTGGAAATCTTTAGACTTTATCTGGTGGAAAAATTTAGACTTTATCTGGTGGACATCTTTAGACTTGATCTGTTGGAAATCTTTAGACTTTATCTGTTGGAAATCTTTAGACTTTATCTGGTGGGAAATCTTTAGACTTTATCTGTTGGAAATCTTTAGACTTTATCTGTTGGAAATCTTTAGACTTTATCTGTTGGAAATCTTTAGACTTTATCTGGTGGGAAATCTTTAGACTTTATCTGTTGGAATTCTTTAGACTTGATCTGGTGGAAATCTTTAGACTTGATCTGTTGGAAATCTTTAGACTTTATCTGTTGGAAATCTTTAGACTTGATCTGTTGGAAATCTTTAGACTTTATCTGTTGGAAATCTTCAGACTTTATCTGGTGGAAATCTTTAGACTTTATCTGGTGGACATCTTTAGACTTTATCTGGTGGAAATCTTTAGACTTTATCTGTTGGAAATCTTTAGACTTTATCTGTTGGAAATCTTTAGACTTGATCTGTTGGAAATCTTTAGACTTGATCTGTTGGAAATCTTTAGACTTGATCTGGTGGAAATCTTTAGACTTGATCTGTTGGAAATCTTTAGACTTTATCTGGTGGAAATCTTTAGACTTTATCTGGTGGAAATCTTTAGACTTTATCTGGTGGAAATCTTTAGACTTGATCTGTTGGAAATCTTTAGACTTTATCTGGTGGAAATCTTTAGACTTTATCTGTTGGAAATCTTTAGACTTTATCTGGTGGAAATCTTTAGACTTGATCTGTTGGAAATCTTTAGACTTGATCTGTTGGAAATCTTTAGACTTGATCTGTTGGAAATCTTTAGACTTGATCTGGTGGAAATCTGTAGACTTTATCTGTTGGAAATCTTTAGACTTTATCTGGTGGAAATCTTTAGACTTGATCTGTTGGAAATCTTTAGACTTTATCTGTTGGAAATCCTTAGACTTAATCTGTTGGAAATCTTTAGACTTTATCTAGTGGAAATCTTTAGACTTTATCTGGTGGAAATCTTTAGACTTGATCTGTTGGAAATATTTAGACTTTATCTGGTGGAAATCTTTAGACTTGATCTGGTGGAAATCTTTAGACTTTATCTGTTGGAAATCTTTAGACTTTATCTGGTGGAAATCTTTAGACTGTATCTGGTGGAAATCTTTAGACTTTATCTGGTGGGAAATCTTTAGACTTTATCTGTTGGAATTCTTTAGACTTGATCTGGTGGAAATCTTTAGACTTGATCTGTTGGAAATCTTTAGACTTTATCTGTTGGAAATCTTTAGACTTGATCTGTTGGAAATCTTTAGACTTTATCTGTTGGAAATCTTCAGACTTTATCTGGTGGAAATCTTTAGACTTTATCTGGTGGACATCTTTAGACTTTATCTGGTGGAAATCTTTAGACTTTATCTGTTGGAAATCTTTAGACTTGATCTGTTGGAAATCTTTAGACTTGATCTGTTGGAAATCTTTAGACTTGATCTGGTGGAAATCTTTAGACTTGATCTGTTGGAAATCTTTAGACTTTATCTGGTGGAAATCTTTAGACTTTATCTGGTGGAAATCTTTAGACTTTATCTGGTGGAAATCTTTAGACTTGATCTGTTGGAAATCTTTAGACTTTATCTGTTGGAAATCTTTAGACTTTATCTGGTGGAAATCTTTAGACTTTATCTGGTGGAAATCTTTAGACTTTATCTGTTGGAAATCTTTAGACTTGATCTGGTGGAAATCTTTAGACTTGATCTGTTGGAAATCTTTAGACTTGATCTGTTGGAAATCTTTAGACTTGATCTGGTGGAAATCTGTAGACTTTATCTGTTGGAAATCTTTAGACTTTATCTGGTGGAAATCTTTAGACTTGATCTGTTGGAAATCTTTAGACTTTATCTGTTGGAAATCCTTAGACTTAATCTGTTGGAAATCTTTAGACTTTATCTAGTGGAAATCTTTAGACTTTATCTGGTGGAAATCTTTAGACTTGATCTGTTGGAAATATTTAGACTTTATCTGGTGGAAATCTTTAGACTTGATCTGGTGGAAATCTTTAGACTTTATCTGTTGGAAATCTTTAGACTTTATCTGGTGGAAATCTTTAGACTGTATCTGGTGGAAATCTTTAGAATTTATCTGGTGGAAATCTTTAGACTTTATCTGTTGGAAATCTTTAGACTTTATCTGGTGGAAATCTTTAGACTTGATCTGGTGGGAAATCTTTAGACTTGATCTGTTGGAAATCTTTAGACTTGATCTGTTGGAAATCTTTAGACTTTATCTGTTGGAAATCTTTAGACTTTATTTGTTGGAAATCCTTAGACTTTATCTGTTGGAAATCTTTAGACTTTATCTGTTGGAAATCTTTAGACTTTATCTGTTGGAAATCTTTAGACTTTATCTGGTGGAAATCTTTAGACTTTATCTGTTGGAAATCTTTACACTTTATCTGTTGGAAATCTTTACACTTTATCTGTTGGAAATCTTTAGACTTTATCTGTTGGAAATCTTTAGACTTTATCTGATGGAAATCTTTAGACTTGATCTGTTGGAAATCTTTAGACTTGATCTGTTGGAAATCTTGAGACTTTATCTGGTGGAAATCTTTAGACTTGATCTGGTTGAAATCTTTAGACTTGATCTGTTGGAAATCTTTAGACTTTATGTGGTGGACATCTTTGAAAACAATACACTTTGTTTAAAGTTGTCTATCAAACCCTATCTAAACTGGACTCTTCATCTAGACTTCCAAATCTTGAGTGAAGCTGAACTAACCTAAGTCTAAACCTCTCTAAACTGAACTCAGTCTTAACTGGACTCTGTCGGAACTGGACTCTGTCGGAACTAATCTCCATCTAAACATATCTAAATTAGACTCTGTCTGAACCGAGCTCAGTCTAACCTGTCTAAACTAGACTCTGTCTGAACTGAGCTCAGTCTAACCTGTCTAAACTAGACTCTGTCTGAACTGAGCTCCGTCTAACCTGTCTAAACTAGACTCTGTCTGAACTGAGGTCAGTCTAACCTGTCTAAACTAGACTCTGTCTGAACTGAGGTCAGTCTAACCTGTCTAAACTAGACTCTGTCTGAACTGAGCTCAGTCTAACCTGTCTAAACTAGACTCTGTCTGAACTGAGCTCAGTCTAACCTGTCTAAACTAGACTCTGTCTGAACTGAGGTCAATCTAACCTGTCTAAACTAGACTCTGTCTGAACTGAGGTCAGTCTAACCTGTCTAAACTAGACTCTGTCTGAACTGAGCTCAGTCTAACCTGTCTAAACTAGACTCTGTCTGAACTGAGCTCCGTCTAACCTGTCTAAACTAGACTCTGTCTGAACTGAGCTCAGTCTAACCTGTCTAAACTAGACTCTGTCTGAACTGAGGTCAGTCTAACCTGTCTAAACTAGACTCTGTCTGAACTGAGCTCAGTCTAACCTGTCTAAACTAGACTCTGTCTGAACTGAGCTCCGTCTAACCTGTCTAAACTAGACTCTGTCTGAACTGAGGTCAGTCTAACCTGTCTAAACTAGACTCTGTCTGAACTGAGCTCAGTCTAACCTGTCTAAACTAGACTCTGTCTGAACTGAGCTCAGTCTGACCTGTCTAAACTAGACTCTGTCTGAACTGAGGTCAGTCTGACCTGTCTAAACTAGACTCTGTCTGAACTGAGGTCAGTCTAACCTGTCTAAACTAGACTCTGTCTGAACTGAGCTCAGTCTAACCTGTCTAAACTAGACTCTGTCTGAACTGAGGTCAGACTAACCTGTCTAAACTAGACTCTGTCTGAACTGAGCTCAGTCTAACCTGTCTAAACTAGACTCTGTCTGAACTGAGGTCAGTCTAACCTGTCTAAACTAGACTCTGTCTGAACTGAGCTCAGTCTAACCTGTCTAAACTAGACCCTGTCTGAACTGAGCTCCGTCTAACCTGTCTAAAACTAGACTCTGTCTGAACTGAGCTCAGTCTAACCTGTCTAAACTAGACTCTGTCTGAACTGAGCTCAGTCTAACCTGTCTAAACTAGACTCTGTCTGAACTGAGCTCAGTCTAACCTGTCTAAACTAGACTCTGTCTGAACTGAGCTCAGTCTAACCTGTCTAAACTAGACTCTGTCTGAACTGAGCTCAGTCTAACCTGTCTAAACTAGACTCTGTCTGAACTAAGCTCAGTCTAACCTGTCTAAACTAGACTCTGTCTGAACTGAGGTCAGTCTAACCTGTCTAAACTAGACTCTGTCTGAACTAAGCTCAGTCTAAAGCTGTCTTAACTGGACCCTTGCTTAACCTTTCTAAACTGTTTTTAATAGAATTTTGCTTGATTCATTACATTTTATGGTTTTTTTTTTCCAGGAATACAAGAAAATGCCTAGAAGTACCTGCCATTTGGAATGGATACCAATCTTACTATCATAATGATCATGGTAGCACTGAGAACAGTGGGAATCACATATTCTAAATCAAAATATGGACATAGTGACTTAGGGAAAAGTATACTTTGGACCTTACATAAAAAATGTGAACAACACTTTAAAGGTATATCCAGTGAACGAAGTATAGTGTATACTTTGTTGTAGTCCTTCCATTATAAAGTCAATGGATGTTTAGATGTTATTATGGTGCTATATATAGCAGGGAATCCTGGTGATGCTTAATCCAGTATACAGTAAACTGGATGTAAAGATGTGTTTGTGATACTATATGTAGTAGGTAATCCTTGTGTTACTATATATAGTAGGGAATCCTTGTGATACTATATATAGTAAGGAATCCTTGTGATGATATATAAAATAGGGAATCCTTGTAATACTATATATAGTAGGGAATCCTTGTGATGCTATATATAGTAGGGAATCCTTGTGATGCTATATATAGTAGGGAATCCTTGTGATGCTATATATAGTAGGGGATCCTTGTGATGCTATATATAATACGGAATCCTTGTGAGGATATATCCAGTAAACTGGATGTAAAGATGTGCTTGCAATACTACACTGTATATATAGTAGGGAATCCTTGTGTTCTTATTTAATAGTAATGTCTATGATGCTATATTTAGAAGGGAATCCCTGTGATTCTACAGCATATGAATTATGTTTTTTTTTTGTGTAGAAAATGGTTTGTTTGATCAGTTTTACAGTGCTGGGGCAGGACCACACAATTTCACTGTCACATGAAGACCACCTGTTTGATATTAATATATAGGCAGCCATTAAGATTAATCTTGATCAGGTGGATAAAGTAAGAGGGAGTATTGATTCAGCTATTTACTGACATTCCAGATTTATTTGTATTTGTGCCCTCGGCAAATACAGAACAGAGGATCAATACATTGTCTATTACCGTATTTATCCTCAAATAAGCCCCCTCCCCTGGTGTAAAAGTTTATTACCATATATATCCTCAAATAAGCTCCCTCCACTTGTGTAAAAGTTTAATACCATATTTATCCTCAAATTAGCTCCCCCACTGGTGTAAAAGTTTACTACCATATTAATCCTCAAATAAGCTCCCTCCGCTGGTGTAAAAGTTTACTACCATATTTATCCTCAAATAAGCTCCCTCCCCCTATTGTACAGGTTTATTACTTTGATACATGTAATCCTCAAATAAGCTCCTTCGCCTAGAGTACAAGTTTAGAACCATATTTATTCTCAAACAAGCCCCCTCCGACGCATTGGTATAAAAGTTTAAAGTTTGGGGAGGGCTTATATGTGAACCACTTTAAAATTATTGTACACAGTTTTAAAATTGATGATTTTGCAACAAGAAAGCAGAGCTTATTTGTGAGGAGGGGCTTATTTTGGGATAAATACAGTATTCTTGTACGAGTGCATTTTATTTATGCAATACTAGACCATACAGATCACATACATTTATTTCTATTAACATATTAGCCCTGGATTCTATACACTGAAGGGGCCGTGGTGGCCAAGTGGTTAAGGTATCTTGACACTATCACTTATTTAAGCCCTCCACCTCTGGGTGTCGAGTTTGAAACCCACATGGGGCAGTTGCCTGGTACTGACTGTAGGCCGGTGGTTTTTCTCTGTGTACTCAGGCTTTCCACTACCTCCAAAAACCAGGCACGTCCTTAAATGACCCTGGCTAATAGGACGTTAATAAAACTCAATCAAACTACAGTGTATACACCTTAACTTGACTGAGAGGCTTTATAATATCGGAGTCATATTCTTCTTATAAATATAAATTCACAGGTCAAGTATATGTCTTATAGCCTATTATTTTACATTTGCAAAACAAATATATTAACTTATATTAATCATACTTCTTGTACCGGATGGAAATGTGCAAGAGGTCTTCCTGTGGGAGGAAACCGGAGTGCCGCTTTGGTGAAAGGCAAGTGACGAAGTAACATTGTTTATTTAACAATAAATACCAGGTAGTCTATAAGGTCTCAATCATTGTCTTACTGTCTCTGTGATGTTTAATATGTTTTAAATGTTAGTTAGTATTGATGATTTTGTTGTCTTTATCCTTGTTTGTAGTTTTGTTGAAATGAAATCGAGAGGAAAATATAGGTACAATCCCTCATGTTTATTGACCCACTTTTAAGTGGATTATAGAAAGCAGGTGTTTACATGGCTAGTGACTCTTTGGTGTTTGATTGCCATGTTCGTATTCCTGTTAAATCTGACGGGAGTATTGTGGTAGAGTGTCATTCATACGGATGTCAAGAGATCTCTTCCTGCATTTTTTAAACCAATCTTTTTGAAATTTGGTATGCATTAAATACCGTTTTGTTTCCCTGAATGGCATTTGGATTCGATTCTGTTTGCAAACTTATTGTCCTTTCTTTCAGTACTAGATTATTCATTTTTGTCTGGGGATCTCCTACATTTTTTCAACAAATTTCTTTGAAACTTGGTTGGCATTAAATGTATAACCATGGTATATACGTGTAGTTGTGTTTCTCTGAACAGCATTTTGATTCAACTATTTTATTTTGATTGAGTGCTTGAATTTTTTCTGTTGATTTCTTTTTGAGACTTGGTAGTCTTTATAATCATGATACCATGTCGTGTTTAATGAGTTGGAGACTAACTTCTGATTAATTGTATTCCTAAAACTCGAAAATTAAACAGTGACTTTGTTTAGTGAAAGGTTAGAGGCATGCCACCCAAGCACTCCTAAGGTGATAAAAATCTCTTAACGCAAGATAGTATATAACACAGCTAAATGGCATTTGATGGGCATATATTGTTCTGCCCCACGGCACTCTTAATTAGCTTAATAATCTACAAGGGACTATTTTAATACATTTTTACTATTTTCAATGACTCAAAGTCAAATGTTCACTGTGAATTGTAACTGTATCATGAAATATTTGTATTCTTTGTGATAACATGATACATTTTGTGAATTAAACATTGCATATTTTTTGTTATATTATAATGTTAATATCAATATGGTATATTTTGATTGAGGAAATGTAACATTGTATTATATGTAATGATGCAATTGATATGACAAGTAATGGCCGTCATCAGTTCTATTGGTAACCTTTCATATTTTTGTTTAATTGTAAAAGAGCAACTATTCAATCTGCTCCAGCTGCATGAAAAGTAATAGATACATAATGGGTACGAGTGATGTATCGGATATATCACACGAGTGCGTAGCACGAGTGTGATATATGCGATACGTCACGAGTATTATAATGTTAATATCAATATGGTATATTTTGATTGAGGAAATGTAACATTGTATTATATGTAATGATGCAATTGATATGACAAGTAATGGCCGTCATCAGTTCTATTGGTAACCTTTCATATTTTTGTTTAATTGTAAAAGAGCAACTATTCAATCTGCTCCAGCTGCATGAAAAGTAATAGATACATAATGGGTACGAGTGATGTATCGGATATATCACACGAGTGCGTCCAATGACAGTCGATGTTTTGTCACCCACGTGCCTAGGGGTGGAGCTATAAAATTGATCAGAACCTGTCACTGTGATATGTTTCCCGCCAATTTCTGACACGTTTTGTTTTCTGTCACAGTAGCCCATTCATTTCTAGTGAGACTGTCAACCATGACGGATCAGTTACTGATCACTGATGTCGATGTGTTCACTGACCTCGACGATATAACATTATCACAGGCCGTAGATAAGTATGAGTATGAACTTGAAGATAGTGACACGGTAGCTACTGACATTGGAATAGTTGATACCAAGGAATTAACTCAGCCAATTGTTGTAAATGAACTGAATGGTAATGTGAAAAACATGTGAAAGGCTGCAGGATTCGAGGGAAATTACATAAACCATTCCGGAAAGAGGACCTGCGCTACTTCCCTTTACCAAGCAGGTAAGTCTAAAATCATATCGTTTGAACAAATTGTGAAATGAAATATTTTTCGTAAATTTCGACGTTCACAATGTCACAAAATCCTTTCAAAATCCGTGAAATTGTTCATAAAGAAATCAATGAATCGGTTAATCGGTATTTTTATCCACTCGTCTTGTTATCATTTTCATCACTACATTATTTATGTATTTTGTTTATGATAGGATTTTTGTGCAACGAAAGTATATTGTTACATTTAGCGTAATCTGTATAACCATTTTTTTTAAATGACTGAAATTTTATATGTAATCATGTAATGTATGCTTTTTTTTACTGACCTGTTAAAATGGATTTTACTTAATAAAATATTAACAGGGTTTTATATTCTGTTTGGTCAGGTTTTGATGAACAACTCATTATGGACAGAACGGTACATCGCAGCAGGGCTGTACGTGCATACAAGGTGAAGAAAGAAGACGGAAAATTTCTAAACGGCACTCGTATTTCATTAAATTTTGTTCGAAATGCATTTCCTGTCTTTGTTCATTTGTCACGCCTACATTTGAAATTGGCCCCGCCTCAAGACTGAGGCATGGACCAATCAGAAATGCCATGTGATATTTCAGATATCACATAAGTGATATTTGAAATATCACATAGTATGCAATATATCGCCAACAAAAGATCAAAGAAAAACCGAGGCGTCATTGGATAATGGTTGGTGATTTTTGTATGTTTTGTTATGTCATAGCCTCATAGGTGATACAGAGTAACAATGTTACATTGTTGTAATACATTGTAATACATTGTAATATTGAGTATTACGTTGGTATCAATGATATGTTAGTAGAATGCTTATCATGATTCATTAGACTTTTGACATAAAATCCATTCATTGTTGTTTGACCTTGACTTCAAATTACTTAATCGTTGAACATTCATTTTGCCAAATGAACAATTGAGCAATATCCTTTAATGTTGATTCCAATACATGAAATTGATCACATTCTGAATTGTATTTAAGTAAATGACAGGTGTTGCATATGCTTAAGATATATTTTTATATGCTTAACATATATTTATATGAATAAAATGTCTGAACATGAGGAAAATTTTTGAATTTTCAAATGCTGGTATTGCACCCAATTTAGAACATTTGCATTATGCTAGCCTTTAAGTTCTCATGTTTTGTGTTCATTCAAAGTTAACATTCATCTGATAAATTCTTATAATTGTATTTCATTGAATAAATTCGAATTTAGATCATAATCATATCAATGGATGCATGTGAAAGTCGGAGATGTCTTCAACAACTGACATGGCATAACAAGAGCTTTCCATCGTAAAATCATCAGGAAGGTCTACATCACTGTAGATGTGAAACTGTATAAAGAACAGACAGGGTGTAGACCTGGCCGGGGATATTGAGCAAATATTTACACTGAAAAATATCAGAGCATAGAAAGGTTGTGTTAATTTCGTTGATTTTGAGAAAGCCTTTGATAGCATTAACGGAGAAAGTCTTTGGTAAATTGTACAATCATATACATGAAGTACCCCACATCATCTTATAGACATCATCTATACATCAGACACTCTCAGATAGAATACATTCACCACCCTCCCACTAACATATTCAAAGCAAAGTCAACAAACTCCCACAAGTATGGAGGACAGAGGTCATGACCTTGAATGTAAACAACCCACTCATCATACTAGACACCTTTATATGTAGACATGGAAATTTATGAGAGGGGACAGCCCTCTTTTTGGACACTGGAGGGAAACAGAAGGGGGGGAACCCAAAATCATCTAGCTATGAACAATGGAGGTTGAAAATAAAGAACAGATGAAGAGTTGGAGCACACTTCAGAAACTAACCCGCGACACACAAGGATAGGGAGACCTAGTTACTGCCCTACATATTAAGCGTACTAACCAGCATAACAACATCCTGAATGGGTCACAAGACTACAAAATCCTCAACAATCCATTAAAATTGACCCAGAAAATGATATCTGATGTACGGTATATCCCCACTTCAGATAAGTGTATCGTGTGTAATACAGACCCCAGGTAGCTATTATCTGTGTTTACATCACAAAACACGCATCATTTAATATTGACAAGAATTAAATATGTATGACACTCTGAAATAATTTCAGGTGAGCGTCTCATGAAGTCATTCTGTCTTAATCATCAAGGTGATACAATGTATGTAAGAAATATTCCATGAAAACATTCGTACAAGATTGCAGATGTAATTTAAATGAAAATTGTACATATAATTTATTACCTTTCTTTAACTATTGGTCAAATTAAAATAAACACAACATGGAATGTTACTGTCAATTCCATTTATACCTTACCTGGACCAACACCATTGGTTTCCATGGTTACTATTCAACATTATAACAATGATTTTGATGATTATCATCTTACAGATTGATAAAGCTAAATGGTCCAGCAATATCCAAGTTAAGATAATACAACTCTCCAAATTGAATCAACTAATGACCACACATACTTGACTACTACCAAATAAAGTCTATTATACTCACTATAATCAAATATGTAGAAAAATATAAAAACTTACAAAGATTAATTGTGACTTTTTTTTATTTCAAAGAAGAAAATATGTTGACACATGAGTTTAAACACCATAAAATATTACAATGGTAACAAACGACTTTTCAATAAAGTCAATATACAGTCAAACAAATTGATGGAAATGTATACAGTACAGGGGGAGGGATAGGTATATGTAGTTATGACTTCACCTGTACAAACTGATTATATTATTGTGTGCTACACTCTGTAGACTTTGCCAGATAGTTGTTATTGTGAGAGTTACCTCCCCTAGACTTTCTGTAATTTTATTGTGAGAGTGACCTTCCAAAGTATTTTTGTAATTTTATTGTAAGAGTTATCTCCCCTAGCCTGTTAGTAATTTCATTGTGAGAGTTATCTCCCCCATACTTCCTGGTAATTTAATTGTGAGAGTTATCTCCCCTAGATTTTGTGGTAATTTTATTGTGAGAGTTATCTCCCCTATAATAAATTTTCTACTAGCTATGGTTTATTGGGAGAGTTACCTCCCATTTTCATTCTGCAACATGCATTTATATGAAGTTGCAGGTAATAAAGAGTTTAAAACAGTTTGGGGGGGGGGGGGAAAGGATAATGTTATTATGAAAATAATAGAGACCAAGTTTTTGAAGTGGTAATGTTCAGAGTGTGCACACTGTTTCAGAACAATGCATTTCATTGAGTAAATGATTTTTCTCAGTGTAAAATATATTGGCTATTCTATTATATAACATCACAGAGAAAAAATGGTGTTCTTTCTATTGATGAACTTATTGTCAAGTTTTCTCCTGGAAAAGTGACATATAGTCATTATATATCAATTTAATAACAAAATTATGTATGATAAATTATAAAATATTGATGTAGATCATGATTAATCGTCATCATACTGCTGTAGGGTATCAGTTTTTATTGATATAAAGTATATATTTACATCTGCTGCAACCATTACATACATTATAATTTGATTAAAAACGGTTTACAAATCTTCTACTAGGAGAGCAAAATCTACAATATACATGTAGTTTTAACTTGTATAAAACAAACAGTAAAAGTTCCACAGAAAAGTTTGTCATTAAAAAGATATTTACCAAAACTTTGATCTATGTACAATAACGAGTGACTGGAATGTGACATATAAATGATATAATGGGAAACTGCTCTAACAAAAATTATGGCAATTTCACAGTTTTTTTTTTTTTTTTTTTTACACTACAGAGACAGTTTCATCAGTATCAAGGAGGAGGATTCAGTGTCTGTAGAAGCTATGATAGTTATAATATATATATATATATTGCCATTTTCTGTAAGACTCGTAACAAATGATGTCTACTAATTCTGATCAGTTAATTATTAAATATGAAATATGTGTTGCTGGTCATGGAAATAGAGGGTTATTTGAAAGAGTTGAAATACAACATGTATATAGTAAAAAAGGGGAATTGAAATGGTCACTTAAAATACAGGGTCACCTCCTAATTAATATAAACTCCTGGACAGATTTGACTGTAGTCTGTCATTGGGCTACTATATATATATATATTGCTATTGCTCCAGTTGGAGAACTACAATGTGTAGTAGGCATTAAATGTTAAGCAAAACCAGTAACCACCTTGTTATAATACTGCAGTAAACAGATCCAGACTTCGTGTGTATGTATCGTGTATACACTGGTAAAGACAACAAGATATTACCATTAAATATTAATTTGTTTATGAATAGCAAGTTGAACTTCCAATACATCCATACTGTATGTTCATCTTTAACTCAATAGACAAAACTAAATCATGCTTTAGCAGAAAAAAATACTTTTTCCTGAACAGAATCAATTTGATATCGGAGAAAATATCTTGTGATAGTTATTCGGAATGGCCAGAACATTTAACTGGAAGTGACCTAGCTACTAACGCTTTCTTGTACATACATGGGAGCTTCAAATTTGCAGAATTAAGTCGCGCAAAAAATGTAAACTCTTATGGCAGCAATCATTAGAATGTTAATGGTATATCTATATAATGTATACAAAAGTTTCTGATGTGATGTAATTACCCTGAAATGCAGGGCATCACCAGTATGACCTTACAGAATCACGAAAGCTGGTGATTAGTTTCCATAGTGTCAGAATTTAAGAACGTTGTACCCAACGCATTTACTGGGTTGTAATTAGTAACGAGTGCTCCCTAAATTGATATAAATTGCATCAATGTCTATAAACTGTGTTTCATCAAACGTCACTGTAAAGAGTATACCAAGTGTCCTTTATTGGTATCCGTGACGACCAGAAGAAATGACACCCCATGGGAGACCACTTTTGCCTGACTTGCGTGCATGCTGACGGAGAATTATCTGCTACTGGTACACAACAATTGTCCTAATTGAGTTTGTTGTTTTCTTCGCAGTATTCTTGCCTTCTCATCAATGAGCTTAAGTGTTATAGTTCTCCCTTTATAAAGCCAATGGATTCTTGACCAATTTTCAAAGATATGTTAATTATCTTCAAACACAACCACAGATTGAAAACTAAAGGCTTTCATGAAGTCTGTTGCCTTTCTCAGGCAAAGAGTAAAAAGATAGAGAGCCAATAACGCTCTGATACTGTAGGCAGTCTGAGGGATGGGTGATGTTTTAATTAGTCGGACCCTTATCAATTCTAGATCCAGTCTGGTTATATCTATTAGCTGGGATATGTTGTTGATGTCCAGTCCTTTAGGAGACATGTGACGTGATACACCTTTCTTGTAAAGTTGTCAATGAAGGTATTTGGAAGAGCCCTTAGCATGCTGGGCCCTGCTGATTGGTTTCTATGTCTATTTCATCCTACCTATGATGTTCACTTGGCCATGTCTGTGTTTGCTGCCTCTCCACTAGTAAATTGATATATCCTTTGCCCTACCATCTGATGTTATTTATTTGATCAAGTGTCATGTAACCATTTGATTCTATTTGATGCTTTCCTTACTAGGAAGGTTATGGCTGGGTTCTGTACCCTGGCCAACCATCTTTCCCTAAGAGGAAGGTTATGGCTGGGTTCTGTACCCTGGCCAACCATCTTTCCCTAAGAGGCAGGTTATGGCTGGGTAATTCTGTACCCTGACCGACCGTCCTTCCCTGGGAGGAAGGTTATGACTCGGTTCTTTACCCTGGCCGACCATCCGTCCCTGCAAGGAAGGTTATGGCTGGGTAATTCTGTACCCTGACCGACCGTCCTTCCCTAGCAGGAAAGTTATGGCTGGATTCTGTACCCTGGCCGACCATCCGTCCCTGCAAGGAAGGTTATGGCTGGGTTCTGTACCCTGGCCGACCATCCTTCCCTACGAGGCAGGTTATGGCTGGGTTCTGTACCCTTGCCAACCGTCCGTCCCTACGAGGCAGGTTATGGCTGGGTTCTGTACCCTGGCCAACTGTCCTTCCCTACGAGGCAGGTTATGGTCATGGATGTTTCGTGCAAAATACCATTAATGTTGGTTCAGGGTATTTGAGAAGCAGAAAATGTATATTGCTTATACATGTATTTATGGACGCATGATGATAAAGGACAAAAGGTGATTTCAATAGGTCACTTGAGGCTTTGTCAGAGTTGACCTAAAAATGACAGACGTCAAACTCAATCAAGTATGAAAAGATCAAGTGCAGTTATTTTTTGCATGAAATTACGTCCTTAATCCTAAATACAGTCAAACCTTGTTAACTCGAACTCTGGGAAGTCAATGACCTTAGCTGTTTAACTCTAAGTAAACATTCAGTTCTGGCCTTGAAAATCCTATGTAATATATACTTGTTTACCTAAAACAATCTGGATATCTCAGAATTTGTTCATGGCCCATTGACTTTGAAATAATGAAGTCCCACTGTACATCATACCACCAAACATTGATCAGTATCCTCCAGAAGTTAATTTGTAATCCAGTGTAATATGAAATTTTACTGTAGACATGACTTTTTTGACACATAAAGTAATATATACATTGTATAGTAATATATACATATAACATCACAGCTCTCTGGCAACCTTACTACAAACAAATGTCTTTTTTCCAGTCAGTAAATTGTACTTATACTACAAATAAATCTGAATTACCGTATTAGGCCTAATAAGCACACCTGCCCCTATAAACACAGTTTTTTCAGGAAAAGAGGATAGGTGTGTTAATTGGAACATATAATAAAGTTCCTTACCTCGCTGATCTGCCAATATCATCATCAGACTTTTAACCAAAGACTAGATTGCTTTTGCTACATAATGGTAGGTAAATAAAAAAAATATCATTTTTTTCCAATTCCCAAATTTTTCTTTGTACATGGCTTTATTAAGTGTATTCCTTTTGTGTTTTGTAAGCATGCAGTGTGCTTATTAGGTTGAATATGGTAACAATCAATAATAAATTAACGACAGGATTTGATCCAAGGAGACATCAAAACAAAATCAGATATAATAGCGGTGACTCCACATGTGGCGCCAAGATTTAATCCCCCTTTTCAAGAATGTTTTCTTGTTTACTTAAACAAATTCTTACTTTGTTCAAGAATAATCCTTAAAACTGTCACGCCTACAGTTTGACTTGGTCATTACAAGCTAACTATACTTGAAACACCAGTGTCCTATTACAAGTACACTAGACCAGGTGAAACATTTTAAAAATCAATCATCGGTGTTAGAACATAAGACTTGTGTAAAGTTTGATGTTATATATACACAGGAGATTGAGTAGAACCAGAACAACCAAACACTTAAGTGATATAGATATTGCTGACTTCTCCCAACGTCTATCGTAAGTGCTTTACAAAAGTACAAAAATTCAATGATTCTAAAAGCTTGACATCTCATACAGATCCTGTTTATCGTAAAACCATTTCCAAGATATCCCTTACACTTGCTGAAGCATCTCACTTTTTATATCCGATTTCCAATTTGTTTTCTTTTCGAACATTGTGTTTCTGTAACTGATCCACTGTTCTCACTTATCACGTGAAAACATATCTCATTTGGGAAAACTGTCTATGTATCATTAACTTTACGGCTATCATCACTGTCTAGAGTGTATGTACTTATATTACATTGTCATATCCCAAAAAATACCAGGCATTATGATTCGCCATACTTTTTCAAGTTATCATTATGATCCACTGTGAAAATAAAAACATATTTTTAATGGAAATGAAGTAAGATGTCCATTGGGCCTGCATTGCTCACCAGTGTTATACAATGCTGCACAGGCAAACTACTTTTCACATCTAAAATCTTTTAACAAACCAAGGTCATTACCTTAATAAGAAGCCAGTCTATCTCACACTGAATGCTGCTGACCAAAACTATCATGCCCTGACCTTATGTTTACTGCACATCATCATCCTAAACTCTTGTTTTCTTCACATCATCATCCTTGACCTTTTTGTTTTCTACAGATCATCAACCTTGACCTTTTGGTTTCTACAGATCATCAACTATTTCTTCAGATCATCAACTTTGACCTTTTGGTTTCTACAGATCATCCTTTACCTGCATGGTTACTATGTCTACAGATCATCATCCTTGACCTTTTGACTACTACGGATCATCATCTTTGCCCTGGTTACTATGTATACAGATGATCAAGCTTGACCTTTGGGTTATTACAGATCATTACCTTTGACCTTGTTACTAAGTATACAGATCATCGACCTGGACCTCCTGGGTACTACAGATCATCAACCTTCACCTGGTTACTATGTATACAGATCATCGACCTTGACCTCCTGGGTACTACAGAACATCAACCTTCACCTGGTTACTATGTATACAGATCATCGACCTTGACCTCCTCAGTACTTCAGATCATCAAGCTTGACCTTTTGTCCACGGGTGAGATTGTACGAGATGTCCCGCCCATGGACATGTTTTAGCGCCTTTGAACTCGCAGAAATGACATACCAAGGTGATAAACTTAAGAGCAGCATAATAACAGGCCGAATAAAATAATTTAGTTACAGATCAAATCTGGTGGTTATTTAGAAGAAGTTTTAAAAGTTAATGCCAGAACACAAGACCACAGACATTGTGCCATTACATACACTTTCCCTCCTTAGGGAATGTGAGTAGATGATTAATTTATTACTACAATACAGTATCATAAAGTCATTATTATTCCTTCAATCACATCAGAAGATAGATAACCACACAAACGTCACTACGTTTCACACGTGCGATTGTCTGTAGCAACAGTCCCGTTCCCGGAGGAGTTCATTTGAGAGTGGACATGAGATTGGATTAATTCATTATCGGGGATGTCCGTTGATATTTGAGTGTCGCTGTTGAGCGACTGTGGTCTTACGACATTGTCAGGATATGACGTCATATTGATAAGGTTTCCACATGAGTCTATGTTGTTGTGGGTATTGTTATGACACGTTTGTGCTGTATTATCCGACTGAGGAGAGGAAGGGGGCGATGACAAAGACGATGAAGGATCATCTGATGTTAATCCATTTGAAATCATGTTCACTGTTTCTGATGTAACAGAGGAACCATTATGTTTTAAATCCTCATCAGGTGTCGTGGAACAGGTGTCCATGTCGACCTCATTGTCATAGTAACAGTCATCTTCCATGTTGTACAGTGAATTGGAGTACTCCACCTGGTTACCATAGGAGTAAGATGCATTGTGGGAACAGGAAAGGCTTTCGTCAGACTGGGTAAGACCCGCGGTAACAAACAGTAGTTCTGGAGATACCATCTCTACATCACTAGGAGAGGATGTATCAGTTGGTGAAGTGTCAAACGACATCATAGCATCTTGATTTGGAATGACAGTATTCTCATTTACACTATCAGATCTGTTGCCAAGGAGTTTCTCTTGCTCTACACCAGGTGCCGCCTCTATAGCTAACATGGGTGCTGCAACCACAGGTGCTGTCGTAACTGGTGCTGTTGCCAATGGTGCTGTTGGTGCTGTTTCGACTGGTGCTGCCACCTGTGGTTCGGTGTTGACAGGTGCTGCCACCTGTGGGTTGGGCATGTCTTCATTACAAACCTCGCCCTCACTACTGATACTGTCTACACTGATAGGACTAGGGGACTTTACTGGGGGTAATTCTGTCTCCACAGGGACTTCAGCATGAGGACAAGGCTGGGGTGAAACATCCTGGGAAGTAAACAAAATACAACAGATTGTACAAACTAGACTAGACCTTGTCATTGATGATATATAGACAACTATGTAAAGATCCAGAGGGAATATTTAGTCAGTTTATTTAATCATTGAACTGCTTTCAGTTGGAAGTTATGGGCTGATGAATGCCAACTGCACAAAGACAAATTTTGTCTTTGTCAGTTGGCATTCATCAGCCCTTAACTTCCAACTGAAAGCAGTTTAATGCTTATATTTACATTTGACAACGATTTTTAAAGACAGTATCCAGGAAGTTTGCTCCTACAATGAATGAACAAATGTTATCATCAAAGAGGGAACAGCCATCTTTAGTTATCGTGACAATTATGACGTCACAATAATAATGACGTCATAATAAAGGTTTGGAAGTTACGGACTTGTAACCTTCAAGTGAGCTTGGTAGAGTTATATAGTGGGGCTGTAGTGTAAATACATGTATAAATATAACTAGATGTTATAGAATATAGAATCATGAAAATATAAATAAATAACAATTTATTTTGTATTTTTAGAAAAAAATAAAAATTATACAAATTATACCAAAATAGTGTGAACATTTAACTAGCTGCATCTTTAATGAAATATCTCAAGTCATTGAAATAATTGTGATGAACAGGAACATTATTTTCAATCCTACATCTGTTTGTACCACAGTTAGTGAAGCTATCTCATCCCTATATCAGATCAATGTAATCTTTTCCTCTACTGATCGATTTTTAAAAAAGGTTTTAACCCAAAGCTTGCTTCTCTATCTATTCATGGGATAATTTGCCCAAGTCAAGGAAGGAAGCTAGTTTGTAGTCAAGTGGCCCCTGGATCCAGTCTCCCCACCCACCATCCCATTAGTCTAGCAAATGTCTGTATATGACGACAATAATTCTGATGTCAAAATCAGATACCTGTTTAAGAAGAAATTCCCTATAACAGTTTCCTGTCTGATGGAACTCCCCATTTTCTATGCAAACACTCTCATTATGTAGTAATTGTCAATTTTCAATGAGAAAAAATTCTCAATATTCTAACATATCAAAGAACTATGACAACTTGATTTCTGTTCAAGGATGGCAGCTCCTGTAACATTCAATTTCAAAATAGAATTTCAGGGGCAAGAATAAGAATTCTTTTAAGGTTGAAATTCAGAAATCTTCAGAAAATTATGGAGGTTTTTAAAGTCAATTATCAATTCAAATTCATAATGAGAACAAAAAAATAGCGAAAAATGTACTTATATATCAACAGAATACCTTGTCCGCCTCCTCGTCAATAAACTGTATGGAGGCGTGAGAGTCAGAGGGAGACGTTGGGATTGGTGATGGTGCCGTGACTACTAGTACTGGGTTCGAGTCCAGAAAACAGTGCTTTGGTGACATGGTGGGTGAGCTGGGGGCATCATGGCTGTTCACTGGGTAATAACGGTTACCACATTTTACTGTGGAACTGCTCTGAAACAAAAAGTCAAGTCTACGTAAAAACAGGATCACCTCAATCTAATATTACACTGGTAACTATGGCAACATAAGGGAGGTAACTTCCGCGAAAATCATAGAAATAAAAAGTAAAACAAACTAAGGGGGTCTCACATAAAATAACCCACCTCCTTCATCAGTACATATACAGTATCAGATTTTAGATATGTATATTCAAAGTGTTCAACTGTAACCTATGACCCTTTAACCCTTAGACCCTTTAACCCTTTAACCACATGATGGCCACCAAAATCTCATCAGAAATAGATCTTACTGTAATGATATTATCATATGAATATGAACTTGATATGTTGATGGCTGAACAAAGAGGCATACCAGCATGGAGACTAAAACCTTTAAATTGCTACCTTTACCAGGAGGATAAAGAGTACCATGTTTTATAATTGGTTAATCAGACAGTGTCTACAGGTGAACACTCCCTCATTTCACTACACTCCCTCAACTTCATAGCAGGTGGTATATTTTAATGGTTAATCTTTAATGTTACATAATAATGGCAATGATAAAGGATAATGACAATGATTGCCTAGCAACTATTGTTTTTATATCATCACAGCTAATGTGGAGAATTATTAAACAGCTGTATTGTATGAAACAATTGATGAAGATCGTGAATGCCGAGTCTTAATTGTGTCTAGTATAGTCAGTTGGGAAGGTAATACGAGACAAATTAAACTTTGTCTGCAGACATTCCCCACTGAATTGTTAGCTAACCTTCAGCTATTTATATATCATGATCAGAGGACAATGTAACTAAGGGACAAAGCTATTTATATATCACGATCAGAGGACAATGTAACACTAAGGGACAAAGCTATTTATATATCACGATCAGAAGACAATGTAACACAAAGGGACAAAGCTATTTATATATCACAATCAGAGGACAATGTAACTAAGGGACAAAGCTATTTATATATCATGATCAGAGGACAATGTAACACAAAGGGACAAAGCTATTTATATATCACGATCAGAGGACAATGTAACACTAAGGGACAAAGCTATTTATATATCACAATCAGAGGACAATGTAACACTAAGGGACAAAGCTATTTATATATCACGATCAGAGGACAATGTAACTAAGGGACGAAGCTATTTATATATCACGATCAGAGGACAATGTAACTAAGGGACAAAGCTATTTATATATCACGATCAGAAGACAATGTAACACTAAGGGACAAAGCTATTTATATATCACGATCAGAGGACAATGTAACACAAAGGGACAAAGCTATTTATATATCACGATCAGAGGACAATGTAACACTAAGGGACAAAGCTATTTATATATCACGATCAGAGGACAATGTAACTAAGGGACGAAGCTATTTATATATCACGATCAGAGGACAATGTAACTAAGGGACGAAGCTATTTATATATCACGATCAGAGGACAACGTAACTAAGGGACGAAGCTATTTATATATCACGATCAGAGGACAATGTAACACTAAGGGACAAAGCTATTTATATATCACGATCAGAAGACAATGTAACACTAAGGGACAAAGCTATTTATATAACACAATCAGAAGACAATGTAACTAAGGGACAAAGCTATTTATATATCATGATCAGAAGACAATGTAACTAAGGGACAAAGCTATTTATATATCACGATCAGAGGACAATGTAACTAAGGGACAAAGCTATTTATATATCACGACCAGAGGACAATGTAACACTAAGGGACAAAGCTATTTATATATTACGATCAGAGGACAATATAACACTAAGGAACAAACCCACTGGACACAAAACGTTCGGAGAACGTCCGGAAAACGTCCTATTCAGGTCACAACGTCCGGGACTTTCCTACAACGTTGTGAGAACGTTTCATGTCAAACGTTAGCTTTTGACGTTGTAACAACGTTGTAACAAGGTTTTAATGCAAACTTTGTGTATTTGTTGTTAATTTCAAACGGCTTGCAAGATTACACAAATGCCAAAGACATACCGAACGAAAACATCAAATTTCATGATAAATTTAATTATTTAATTGGCTCGAAATTTTATTTGTCAATAATGAATATGTTTAGATTAGTTTAAAAGCAACCTACGTCGCCTATAATGTGCCCTAATGATATAATATCGATCATTGATCCTTTCCTGATCCAATTTTGCTGTTAAACCTCCTTTTATGCCAATAAATGTGATCAAACTCGAACTTACAAGGTTACGATAACAAATCGGTGTTACCTCCCTTTATGTTGCAATATATATCAGCCAGGGGGCAATACAAACATTCACATTCGTTTCAAAAACATTTTTTTAAACGACTTTAATTTCAGTTTTAACTGCATGAAAATATCATATTTTGGTTGAAACCGTTGCAATTTTTCTCGGGAAAAGAAATAGATAGAGAGAAGAAAAAAGAGTATTGATATTTGCACGGTAATCTTAACTTCCGGTTCTTTGTTCTGCAAACACACGTGGGCCGTACACACACACATTTCAATCGGACTGTTGACTTGCTGTACTGGATTATGTCTTCCCGAAAATACAGATCAGTAATTCAAGGTAAGTTCTATATGATTCGTATTTTCTCATTACACTGCGTTTGATTTTGACTTGTGTTTATTTACAAACAGATCGGGCATGCTATGATTTATCTTCATGTACGTACTTACAACGGATGTACGTTTCTGGTATCACCGGGCATAAGTTTAGTTTCACGCATATTTGTTAACCGAAAACATTATGATATATTGCCGAAAAGTTTATAAATAATTATTGTTTTGATTGTTTTTCTATTTACTGATTAAATGGTGATAACTGGATGCACCGAGGTAATCAGAGACATCAGAGATATGAGTGATGAGAGGAGTGCAAGCACATGGACACATGGAAATAAAGACATTAAAATACTGTTTAAGTTTTTGTTGTACATAATAGGTAACAATAGTAGAAAATAAAATAATACGACGTTGTGACAACGTCTATACAACGTAAATAAAACGTTGCCACATTGTAACTCAGTAACGTATTGGGAACGTTGTATGAAAACGTTCCCCAAACTTTCATTTGCAACATTACTACAACCTAAATGCAACGTTGCATCCTGACGTAACTGCAACGTTCTCCAGACGTTGTGTGCCCACTGGGAAGCTATTTATATATCACGATCAGAGGACAATGTAACACTTAGGGACAAAGCTATTTATATATCACGATCAGAGGACAACGTAACTAAGGGACAAAGCTATTTATATATCACGATCAAAGGACAATGTTACTAAGGGACGAAGCTATTTATATATCACGATCAGAGGACAATGTAACACAAAGGGACAAAGCTATTTATATATCACGATCAGAGGACAATGTAACACAAAGGGACAAAGCTATTTATATATCACGATCAGAGGACAATGTAACTAAGGGACAAAGCTATTTATATATCACGATCAGAGGACAATGTAACACAAAGGGACAAAGCTATTTATATATCACGATCAGAGGACAATGTAACACAAAGGGACAAAGCTATTTATATATCACGATCAGAGGACAATGTAACTAAGGGACAAAGCTATTTATATATCACGATCAGAGGACAATGTAACTAAGGGACGAAGCTATTTATATATCACGATCAGAGGACAATGTAACACAAAGGGACAAAGCTATTTATATATCACGATCAGAGGACAATGTAACACTAAGGGACGAAGCTATTTATATATCACGATCAGAAGACAATGTAACTAAGGGACGAAGCTATTTATATATCACGATCAGAGGACAATGTAACACAAAGGGACAAAGCTATTTATATATCACGATCAGAGGACAATGTAACTAAGGGACGAAGCTATTTATATATCACAATCAGAGGACAATGTAACACTAAGGGACAAAGCTATTTATATATCACGATCAGAGGACAATGTAACTAAGGGACGAAGCTATTTATATATCACGATCAGAGGACAATGTAACACAAAGGGACAAAGCTATTTATATATCACGATCAGAGGACAATGTAACACTAAGGGACGAAGCTATTTATATATCACGATCAGAAGACAATGTAACTAAGGGACAAAGCTATTTATATATCATGATCAGAGGACAACGTAACTAAGGGACAATGCTATTTATATATCACGATAAGAGGACAACGTAACTAAGGGACAAAGCTATTTATATATCACAATCAGAGGACAATGTAACTAAGGGACGAAGCTATTTATATATCACGATCAGAGGACAATGTAACACTAAGGGACGAAGCTATTAATATATCACGATCAGAGGACAATGTAACTAAGGGACAAAGCTATTTATATATCACGATCAGAGGACAATGTAACTAAGGGACGAAGCTATTTATATATCACGATCAGAGGACAATGTAACACAAAGGGACAAAGCTATTTATATATCACGATCAGAGGACAATGTAACTAAGGGACGAAGCTATTTATATATCACGATCAGAGGACAATGTAACTAAGGGACAAAGCTATTTATATATCACGATCAGAGGACAATGTAACACTAAGGGACGAAGCTATTTATATATCACGATCAGAGGACAATGTAACACAAAGGGACAAAGCTATTTATATATCACGATCAGAGGACAATGTAACTAAGGGACGAAGCTATTTATATATCACGATCAGAGGACAATGTAACTAAGGGACAAAGCTATTTATATATCACGATCAGAGGACAATGTAACTAAGGGATAATGCTATTTATATATCACGATCAGAGGACAATGTAACACTAAGGTTTATCCTGAATGTTGTGAGATACACATGATTTCACCAGCACATGTCACAATGGTGTCTGCCTCGTTTACCCCAGTCACCTATCACCTAGCTCTCAATCAGGAAGGAGCTAAACTTTCCAACCCCCCTCTCCAGTCTCTGGTTCCTCATACCATGTAAATAAACCTTTGACCATATATTACTCATTGAGTGATGATTGCCAAGAGCTGGCTATTGGTAGCATATATTTGTTTGTATGATATCAGAACTTTTCCATCTATAAACTAAATTCAAAATAGATTTCAATATAATTTTCCTGATCATTTCTGAGGCCCTGTTACAACACTTATTTAGGATTTATGAGTCTCCATGATCGCACCTGCCTACTTGCAGTCTTTTTGGTGCTAGATTCTCGTGACATGATTTCCTGTGACTCCTTTTGTGGTCCACGAGGTGGCTGGCCCAGACATGGATGATAGTCTGGTGGCGCTACAATCTGCTGTTCTCTCCAGCGCTTCATATAGTTCCTGATCAAGAAAGACAACTTATTAAGATTTATTGTTTGTTTGGGTTTAATGATGGCTGTGGTCATTTACGGCCACGGTGATTCATTAACTATCTTATTATAGACAAACATGTGTATTACAGATAACATGTTAGCAATCTGTTTAATAATATGTTTAAAATTAAGTTCTTTAAGAAGGGAATTAATTCTCACCAATCAAGATTAAACAGAAAGGTTTCTGGTAGAGGGAAACATCTATCAATCAAGATTTCACATGAAAGTTTATGCTCAAGGTAGATAACTAACCAATCAAAATTTAACACTAAAATTCCTCATCCAGGGTGAAATTTTACTAACCAAAATTTAACACAAAATGTTTCCTGGTAAAAGGAGATAACTTGTCAATCAAGATTTGATACAGTACAGGTAAAGATTGACAATTTATCTATAAAAAATTGATACAGATGTTAGTTGTAAAGGGAGATCACTTACCAATGAAGATTTGTTACAGACATTACTGGTAAAGGGAGATAACTTATCAATCAATATTTGATACACCATTACCAGGTAAAGGGAGACAATTTACCAATCAATATTTGTTACAGACATTACTGGTAAAGGGAGACAATTTACCAATCAATATTTGTTACAGACATTACTGGTAAAGGGAGATAACTTACCAATCGAGATTTGTTACAGATGTTTACAGCCAAGGGAGACAATTTACCAATCAATTTTTGATAAAAACAGAGACAACTTATCAATGAAAATTTGATACAACATTACTGGTAAAGGAAGACAATTTACCAATCAAGACTTAATACAGACATTACTAGCAAAGGGAGACAACTTTTCAATCAAGATTTAGTGCAAAATCTTTTCCAGGGACATACAACTATGACTAACACAAAAGACTATGACAACATCATTTCATCAACATATGTTAAATGATTATTTGTTCATTTAAACTTCAGTTTAAGTGAAAACACTTTTTGACAAAAAAGAAGTTATATATACCTAGTAAGTTGGCCTATCTAATGATAAGATGAAATTAACCTTTTCAAACACAATCAAGGAAATATGATGCATTTGTATGCTTTCTTCTGTCTACATAATTAAACTAAAACTTGTTCAAGATATTTATTACCTGTATACTTGACATGTTTGATTTAAGGTGACGTTTTACCCACAGGGACAGTTAAGGAGAAACTAGGTTTATTTTAAGGTGACACTTTACCCACAGGGACAGTTAAGGAGAAACTGTAGGTTTATTTTAAGGTGACACTTTATTTACCCTGATAGGGACAGTTACAAGGAGAATCTGTAGACTGATTTTAAGGTGGCGTACACTTTACCATGATTTTGACACTGGGATAGGTAACGACTATAAACTTTGTTACCTTATTCTCAATACAGCAGCCACAATGAAGAAAGTTCCAATCACTGCTGAACATGTTGCTATGACAACCACCTGAGTATGACTCAGTCCTGAAAAACACAAAAAAAAGGAGAATTATTTGTTATTAACTGAAGATAAAATCTTTCTTCATCATAGAGAAACCTATTAAATAGATATAAAAGGTGGAAGGGAACTGCAATAGCTCCTTCACAGTACATTTAGAAAACATTCCCTTCTGATGACAATTCAATTATCTCTATAAAGCCAGCAAGAGAGTCCAAATGACAACTACACTGTTAAACCAGACACACTCTGGATATTTCCCTGGAGAAATTATTGTCCAAACTGTAGTCCATACCAGAGCTTCCAGCAATGTTTAGGATTACATTTTCTATATAAATAAAAAAACATCAAAGGAACTCTTTGATACGCTGGAAAAAATTATAAATAATACAACAATGTTATTATCACATCACATATTGATGTCATTGTAACGGGAGAGGAGAGCAGCCACCAGCGTTCAGCCCAGACCCGTTCCTCTACAGATGTCATTGTAACAGGAGAGTAGAGCGGCCATCAGTATTCAGCCCAGACCTGTTCCTCTACAGATGTCATTGTAACAGGAGAGTAGAGCGGCCATCAGTATTCAGCCCAGACCTGTTCCTCTACAGATGTCATTGTAACAGGAGAGGAGAGCGGCCATCAGTATTCAGCCCAGACCCGTTCCTCTACAGATGTCATTGTAACGGGAGAGGAGAGCGGCCATCAGCGTTCAGCCCAGACCCGTTCCTCTACAGATGTCATTGTAACAGGAGAGGAGAGCAGTCACCAGCGTTCAGCCCAGACCCGTTCCTCTACAGATGTCATTGTAACAGGAGAGGAGAGCAGTCACCAGCGTTCAGCCCAGACCCGTTCCTCTACAGATGTCATTGTAACGGGAGAGGAGAGCGACCACCTGCGTTCAGCCCAGACCCGTTCCTCTACAGATGTCATAGTCCAGTCCCTCTACAGATGTCATTGTCCAATCCCTCTACAGATGTCATAGTCCAGTCCCTCTACAGATGTCATTGTCCAGTCCCTCTACAGATGTCATAGTAACAGGAGAGGAGAGCGGCCACCAGTGTTCAGCCCAGACCCGTTCCTCTACAGATGTCATTGTAACAGGAGAGGAGAGCAGCCACCAGCGTTCAGCCCAGACCTGTTCCTCTACAGATGTCATTGTAACAGGAGAGGAGAGCGGTCACCAGTGTTCAGCCCAGACCCGTTGCTCTACAGATGTCATTGTAATAGGAGAGGAGAGCGGCCATCAGTATTCAGCCCAGACCCGTTCCTCTACAGATGTCATTGTAATAGGAGAGGAGAGCGGCCATCAGTATTCAGCCCAGTCCAGTTCCTCTACAGATGTCATAGTCCAGTTCCTCTACAGATGTCATTGTCCAGTTCCTCTACAGATGTCAGTCCAGTTCCTCTACAGATGTCATAGTCCAGTTCCTCTACAGATGTCATAGTCCAGTTCCTCTACAGATGTCATAGTCCAGTTCCTCTACAGATGTCATTGTCCAGTTCCTCTACAGATGTCATTGTAACAGGAGAGGAGAGCGGCCATCAGCATTCAGCACAGTCCAATTCCTCCACCTCATCCTCTACTTTGTTTTACATTTTGAATTCATTGCCTTTTTAATGACTCCAGAATTAGTTTAAGTGATACAGTTGAATCTGCTAATTTGCATATACTTTTTTCCAGGTGAAAATATGCAAATAAGTGGAGAACTGTAAATCACTTAGATTTCGCAATTACTTTATTTTGCGAACTTACCTCTTCCGCCTTATTCACAAATACATGATTTTGTGAATGCTGAACTAGAAATTACTTTAAATTAGCATCCATTGTAATTAAAATAGTCATAAACCATTTACTGACTGGTATTTTGCCAAGGATTTTAATGCATGATTGACTCTCATTGCATATTGATGTGAAAATGAATCCCATGTGAAATATAAGTGATTTACAGTATTCAAATAGGTGTTGATTGGCTTTGGCTCCTTCCTAGACACAATTATATTCAAAATCTCTCAGGTTCAAAAAAGTTAGTATTGAGCTTGAGGAAGCCAACATAAAATTGTCAATCAATTTCACAGTTATATTGTTTCAAGTACTAGTACTGTTAACATATAATGAATGTCTGGAGACAAGAGAAACCTTACTTTATTTCATTCAAGGCATTGATGACCTAGCAGTACACAAACTCTGCATGTTCTCACATCATTTATTCTCTGTAACTAGGTCAAAGTACGACATAAATAATAACAGTAAATGATTTGTGACTCTGTTAATCACTATGGCCGCTATCTTTAGAATTCATTATCGGTATATGTTTGAAACTGATTTTAAAATCATGGCTAAGGGCTGAAAATTAATAAAATCTCGTTTGAAGTCTGTTAATGAGACATCATAAAAACTTCAATTTCAATATCATACAGGTAATAGATGTGTTTTTCTAGGTATGCCTTAATATCTTATCGAAAGCTGTTTAAAAACTTTCATCATTTTCTAAATTCTTCAATCCAGTGAATTACCTCCCTTGGGGGTTTATGTGTCAGAATAACAACTGACATTTATTAATGACAACTAAACATTGGATATAAGTACCATGACATCAGGAAAGACAAAAGACCTATCTACATGCATGTACGAGACAGAAATGGTACATTATAAAATTACCACCTCGTTAAATATATATTATTCATCATTTACCTATATGTTTAATTTAACATTTTCAACCTCAATTCTGCTGAATTAATTGTCTGTTTATAGTGTTTTACAGAGTTTTAGGGCTTGTGAGATTATTTTTTTAAGAACTGATGTTGTCCAGCAGTCTGGTGTTATTATACACATGATAATAAACAAGGGCCCAATGGGCCCAAATCGCTCACCTGCAATGCAGTGATCTTTTCATATATGGATCCTGCAGTTATTTGAAAGCATGCTTCAAGATTTTAGCCTTTTTGACTCCTGTGACCTTGAATGAAGGTCAATGTCATTCATTTCAACAAACTTGGTAGCCCTTTACCCCAGCATGCTACAGGCCAAATATCAACTCCCTGGGACTCTTGGTTATTGAGAAGAAGTCGTTTAAAGATTTTAGCCTTTTTGACTCCTGTGACCTTGAATGAAGATCAAGGTCATTCATTTGAACAAACTTGGTAGCCCTTTACCCCAGCATGCTACAGGCCAAATATTAGGTCTCTGGGACTGTTGGTTATTGAGAAGAAGTCGTTTAAAGATTTTAGCCTTTTTGACTCCTGTGACCTTGAATGAAGGTCAAGGTCATTCATTTGAACAAATTTGGTAGCCCTTTACCGCAGCATGCTACAAACCCAATATCAACTCCCTGGGACTCTTGGTTATTGAGAAGAAGTCGTTTAAAGATTTTAGCCTGTTTGGTCCCGGTGACATTGAATGAAGGTCAAGGTCATTCATTTGAACAAACTAGGTAGCCCTTCACCCCAGCAGGCTACAGACCCAATATCAACTCCCTGGGACTGTTGGTTATTGAGAAGAAGTCGTTTGACTGTTGGTTATTGAGAAGAAGTCGTTTAAAGATTTTAGCCTTTTTGACTCCTGTGACCTTGAATAAAGATCAAGGTCATTCATTTCAACAAACTTGGTAGCCCTTTACCCCAGCATGCTACAGACCCAATATCAACTCCCTGGGACTCTTGGTTATTGAGAAGAAGTTGTTTAAAGATTTCAGCCTTTTGACTCCTGTGACCTTGAATGAAGATCAAGGTCATTCATTTGAACAAACTTGGGAGCCCTTCACCCCAGCATGCTACAGGCCAAATATTAGGTCTCTGGGACTCTTGGTTATTGAGAAGAAGTTGTTTAAAGATTTTAGCCTTTTTGACTCCTGTGACCTTGAATGAAGGTCAAGGTCATTCATTTCAACAAACTTGGTAGCCCTTTACCCCAGCATGCTACAGACCCAATATCAACTCCCTGGGCCTCTTGGTTATTGAGAAGAAGTCATTTGAAGATTTTAGCCTTTTTGACTCCTGTGACCTTGAATGAAGGTCAAGGCCATTCATTTGAACAAACTTGGGAGCCCTTGACCCTAGCATGCTGCAGGCCAAATATTAGGTCTCTGGATCTGTTGGTTATTGAGAAGAAGTTGTTTAAAGATTTTAGCCTTTTTGACTCCTGTGACCTTGAATGAAGGTCAAGGTCATTCATTTGAACAAACTTGGTAGCCCTTCACCCCAGCATGCTACAGGCCAAATATCAACTCCCTGGGCCTCTTGGTTATTGAGAAGAAGTCGTTCAAAGATTTTAGCCTTTTTGACTCCTGTGACCTTGAATGAAGGTCAAGGTCATTCATTTGAACAAACTTGGTAGCCCTTCACCCCAGCATGCTACAGGCCAAATATCAACTCCCTGGGCCTCTTGGTTATTGAGAAGAAGTCGTTCAAAGATTTTAGCCTTTTTGACTCCTGTGACCTTGAATGAAGGTCAAGGTCATTCATTTGAACAAACTTGGTAGCCCTTCACCCCAGCATGCTACAGACCCAATATCAAGTCCCTGGGTCTTTTGGCTATTTAGAAGAAGTCGTTTAATTTTTTTTTAGCATATTTGACCCCTGTGACCTTGAATGAAAGTCAAGGTCATTCATTTGAACAAACTTGGTAGCCCTTCACCCCAGCATGCTACAGACCTAATATCAACTCCCTGGGACTCTTGGTTATTGAGAAGAAGTTGTTTAAAGATTTTAGCCTTTTTGACCCCTGTGACCTTGAATGAAGGTCAACGTTATTCATTTGAACAAACTTGGTAGCCCTTCACCCCAGCATGCTACAGGCCCAATATTAGGTCTCTGGGCCTTTTGGTTATTGAGAAGAAGTTGCTTGAATGGAAAAGTTGACGCCGGACGGACGGCCGGACGACGGACGCCGCGCCACGGCATAAGCTCACTTGCCCTTCGGGCAGGTGAGCTAAAAATAAGCATGAAATTTGTACAACCAAGTCTGTTTATTTCTTTCAATGTGTTTTTCATAAGTCACCATGTTTCATAATTTTTTTGGTTTATTTTTTAGTCTAAACTCGATCTTATGCCCGATATGGAAAAATCCTCTTCAAAGTCAACTTCTTTACTGCCATGATCAATATAGATATGTGTGTGGTAAAGAGCTTTGAAGTACAGTGTTTCTATACCTGGCTATAGACCCTCAATATTACGTTAGCTCTTATATAGTTCTCCATAAGTCGCCAAGTCCACACAAATCAATACATTCATATTGTAATCTAAAGGATTTTTCTGCGTTTCTTTATATATATATATTTCCTTTTGTGTCTCGGCAGCAGACGATATATATATTCAGAAAATAGGAACATCCTGGCAAAATGTTTACGACCATATACGACCATATGGAATGGCTAACACTTAGAAAACCAGTTTAGTAGAACATTTCGGTTATTTATGTAAAGTTTTACTTAGCTTTGGGCTGCCAGCTTTGTGATAGATAGTCGGTGTTTACTGTCATAGAAGTGTGTGTATAGATACGTGTACGAGTACCACGATTCTTCATCTCCTCTAGATCTATCGCACTTCTCGGCGTAAATTATTTGTGGTGTTTGTGACCTGGATTTTTTCTCGTAAAAATGTCATAATGTATATCTCATGGAGACATGAATAAGATAAAATAGATTTTCTAAAAGTATGAATTACGAAACCTCATAAAGCACACACAGCCTCACAGCATAGAGATATATCTACGCTGTAATTGTTTTGCACCAGTCAGTCCTGTGGAGGGCTATATAATAGTACAATAGTAAAAATAACTGCTTTTATTGTAAATGACTTTTATTAAACAACACAAAATACTTGTAATAAAATTCCTCGTTATAAAAAGTAATTCCATCTGATTTGCTTTAACAAATACAAAGCAATATCAACCCATATAGCTATTGGCGTTGAAGGGACAAACAATGCTACTTTATACAGCCCCGACTTCATGATACCTGTAATTATTGCCCATATATATGGTGAGAAGGGCCAGAACCAGGACATTAAACAACATCAGTACAGTTATCAGGTTTGCAGAGGAAACAAAAATTATTTAAAAAACATAATATGACTTATTTGTTTTGATCATGTAAACATGAAAGCGAATAGTGTGTCTCCACTGGGGATCAAACTTGTGACCCCCGGCTTACTGGTCCGCTGCTGTACCAACTGAGCTAAAGGGAAATTCACCATAGTATGAAGCTATAAGGCAACTGTTTCACTATATACTGTAATTTCAATTAAAAATACCTGCCATATAGGGAAATGAAGTTAAACACAAAATTGTACCAATCTACAGATGGAGATTAAATCCTAGAAGTAGAAAAATAACCATCACAATTTACACAGATGTTATTGATATACGTATTAAAATCCTGAATATGTATCCACAGATGAGGTTGTTTGACTTTAAAGTATCAGAGTAAGTTATGAGTGTGGTAGCCACCATCTACTACAAGGAGACCAAACATATCAAACATGATCCAGCAAGTAAACAAACAATTTCATTTGATATATATGTGTATCCCAAAATTGATTTGTGTGGTAGCCACCAGCTACTCAAGGAGACTAAATGTCCCAGAAAGTAGACAAAAATTTTATTGGATAACATGTATTCCAAAATTAATTGACTTTATTTTAACTGTATAACTGCAAAATGGCACAGAAACATGTGATGAAGATCCTAAGAGCATTCATAACTGTGACCTTGAAAATAGAAAAAGAGCTTGATCACAACATGCTACTGGAATTAATTGAAGGGCTACAAAGTTTGTTCAAATAAATGACCCTGCCCTACATTCAAGGTCATAGGGGTCAATCAAAGTATCAAGAAGATACCCAATAGGTCAATAATGGAAACAAAGAATTGTCATTAAAAAAAGACTGTATGTGATGAACTCGAGGAATAAGATTTCAACAGGGCAAGTCATGTCTGTGGACGTAAATTCTAACCTATACAAATCCAAGGAGAAGATTAAAAAATTGTTGTTGTCTTTTCATTTGCTCAATTGCATTTCCAGTAAAAACAAAGACCTTGAAATGTACCTGTGGAATTGATACATACAACAAAACTATTCTGATCTTAATTAAGACGATATTCGTTCTAAATTAGGAGACATAATAGTAAGATGATTGGACAGATTTGAGTTAATCAATTTGCTTTTAATCGTGAGAAAGGAAACAAACCTTGATTACTTTCTATTTATAATTACAAGCTTGATAACGGACTCATCCAGTCTTATTTAGAAATCCTAGCTCAGTTCTTAGACAAAGCAAGTCAGTACGTACATTCTGTTTGTTAAAACTACCGGGGTATAAAGCAATAAGATTTCAAAATTGATGGAAATATGAGAAATAGTATTAGTAACTGTGTAACTTCAGAAGTCAAATCAACGTCCCTTATGTAGGATCAGACAACTATCTGCCTCTGTGTGTATGTTCCTGATTTAGTAGTAATGTTTGTCTCAGATGCATTTTCCATGTATATATATATATTAAGTTGATTTGGCCAATTTAGAAAAAGGGTATATCACTGTACAGCTGAACAGATTTTTTTTACTCTGAGTGAAAAAAAGTCAGAGAAATCAATAGATTCAAAATACATGTATACCTTAAAACAAGAAGTGGATGTGTTGTCTGCACAGAAAGTTGGATGATTACTATATATTGCATGGGAACAGATTTTCTATTTATAGTAACAGTAACCTTGACCTTCGACTTTTGGACCTTCCATGCAAGCACTTGTGGTAATTAAGGAAGACGTGCATGAAGTTTGAGTTTGATCGGACCAGGGGAACTTCAGTTATATCGCATGTAAACATATTTTCTGTTATATCACATGTAAACAAATTTTCTATTTCTAGTAAGTGACCTTGATACTTGACCTTCAGACCTGAAAAGCAATCTCAGGAAAGGACTTTTTGGTAAGGAAGATCTGCATTTAGTTTAATGAGCCCTGCCTTTTGCAGGCAACACAAGACTGCAAGAATTATTGGTCCCATTTTTACATACTCTTTATATGAATAAGAGTTGACTAAAATCCATGTAAGAACAATAGCTGGGGTAACAATGGCTGGGGTAACAATGTCTGGGATAACAATGGCTGGGGTAACAATGGCTGGGATAACAATGGCTGGGGTAACAATGGCTGGGATAACAATGGCTTGGGTAACAATGGCTGGGGTAACACTGTAAAGAGATTCAGCAAAAGAGCCAAGTCACAGAAACATTTCAACACAGGATTGTCTGATATATGTAATTGGCATCAACAAATTAAACACTTATTTGATGTCATTGTTGGCAGTTAATAGAGGCCTGGAGGGAGAAACAGCACACCCAGCAACGGAACATAATCTAATTTTAGCCACAGATAATGTAAATCAGTCAGGTAAAGGACAGGAGCTGTACAGGAAATGTCACCAACTTACTACAGATCAGACAGTCTGTCAATTAGGAGGAGTTAGGCTAATACTGAACAAATTCCTGAAACTTCCATCCACTTCACCTTATCATGGAGTTTACATGTGATGTGTATTATGTAAAACTAAATTGAATCAAAATTCTTTCAAGGAGAAAGTTTTATGTTGGCCAATTTATTTTAAACAGATTACTGTCATGTCTTGTGATTGTCACAAACTTACAAAGCTGGTATTGACATCATATAATCTGTCTGTTATCCAATGAATTCCCCCAAGTAATATTTTATGGACAATGACATGATGACATGAATTGTGAATGACACAACACGTCTCCATTTGATTAAAGCCACATTTGACTTCAAGTCAGTTTTCAAAGTTATGCGATAAAAAGTTTCTTGAATTCGTTTTTTATTTCATATTAGCCTAAATTGATGAAACTTGTCTCAAAGTTTTGAATTTTGCTTTCCTGTTTACAGGCTCCAACAAAAAAAAAAAAAATTAAAAAAATGTAAGACTTGTTTCATGACATCTCATATGAAATGAAAACTTTTCTATATTTTCAAAACTGAATTTGTTTATAACACAATGTAGGAATGGATAATAATGTTTGAATCAAACAGAAAAAATAAGTGTTCAAGTTAACAATAGTAAAGTAGGAACATATTCATTTTAAATCTACATTATTATTTATCAATTAGCCCAATCTATTAGGCCTATCTAATTAAAATCTAGATGATCATTCACACTACGTTACATGAACATCTAACAACATCCCATGAGGAAAATTGTGAACTCTTTCATTAAATTTCTCAAGAAAAATTGTAAATGGCGAGCTAGCACTTCATTTTTATATCGACTAAGGCCTTTTGAAACAACAAGCATACAGAATTAGGACTGTGGTTCCCGTTAGAATTCTCTGCATCACAAGTTTAACTCAATTTGTAGACACCTAATATAATCACAAGCCACCAATTTCTAAACTTAACAGGATTATACTTTGTGGTTGACTTTGTATACCTTTAAGAAAGGTTCCGTCGCTATTGTCCCCAGAGTGATTGTAAATGTCCTTTAAATACACAATTTTTACCATAGCAAGCAACACCGACCATGTTCTTCACCCCCTCCCATAAGGACTCACTTTGATCTTAACACATATGATACCAGTAATATTTAACAGATCAGAGTTACCAAATACCATATGACACATATGACTTATCAGTCCCCTGCTGGTGAAACCCTGGGGGAGGGGAACGACTATAGGTTTTCTCTATATCCATCTTTTACGTATGTATGTAACAACAAAGTTTTTCCAGTGCTCTAGTGACTTCATTCATTGAGAGATTTTTCATCAAACTTCATACAATGATGGAGGACTTAAACATCTCAAAGAGTTTCAGGGTTTTTGGGTCAAGGTCAAGGTTACTAACTAGCAGGGGGGAGGGGGGGCAGTTGGGGACATGTATTGTTTCAGCAGGGTTAGGGTAACTGCTTCTAACACATACTTTCTTATTGTTATTAGATTTAGGTTTATCAAAAGGCTGCTCTAGACACACCATGAACAACATGTTGTGACAGGGTAAAACTCCGAAGCAGATAAATGGATTAAAACATCACCGAAAATTATCATCAAATGTTCACTGGTCTTTTTTTTTTTTAAATAATTGTTTATTTAACAAGTCCATATATAAGCTGAGGATACAGCTGCTGGTAAAACTAATTAAGAGGACGGTTTTTATAAGCAAGTTAATTAGATACACAATGTAATACCCTCATAAACCCGTGTTATCCTTGTGATCAGGCGCTACGTCAAATTTCCAAATGACTAACCAGTATCGGCACCCCCGTTCATTTCCTGACAATACTAACAATTACGCCCGATAGATCTGGATAGCAGTACCGTGGTATATCCATCACATAATTCAATATATTTCCACAGACATGAAGGAAATGAAATTTATATAGGCATTGTGATAGATATTTTCATTACATTGATCTGTAAGTACTCATGAACACAACAAATGATATAGCCTGCACACTATTAATTTCAAACTAATAGAGCAGTTATCTGAACATCAACAAAATGTTGAGGGCCTTCAACTCTACAGAAATATCAGTTATGTTTAGGAAACTTTGAAAAGCCATATAGGAAAGAATTTGGTAATTATCACAAAGAGTTTGAATCAATTTACAAGAATTCTTTAACTTCAGAGAGAATCAATAAAAGGAAGAAGTACCTAAGCATGAGGAAATTATTAATGAGACCTGTATGTTAATTAAGACTGATCAAATAGAGGAGTCGAGGAACTATAGCATGTGAGAAAAAGATTCAGGCAGATAAATGTGATGTGACGAAGGATTATGTAAAGACTAAGAATGTTTCTGAGGCGATTACAAACAGAATTTCCCTGTCGCCATCATACATTATTAATGTAGGAATACCAAACAAACTGAAAACTTTCCAATCTAAATAGAGGTAAAATTCAGATTTAAAATAGAGGTACAATTCAGATTTAAATGGAGGTAAAATTCAGACTTAAATAGAGGTAAAATTCAGACTTAAAATAGAGGTACAATTCAGATTTAAATGGAGGTAAAATTCAGACTTAAATGGAGGTAAAATTCATATCTAAATAGAGGTAAAATTCAGACTTAAATAGGAGGTACAATTCAGACTTAAATGGAGGTAAAATTCAGACTTAAATAGAGGTAAAATTCAGACTTAAATAGAAGTACAATTCAGATTTAAATAGAAGTAAAATTCAGACTTAAATGGAGGTAAAATTCAGACTTAAATAGGGGTAAAATTAAGATTTAAAATAGAGGAAAAATTCAGTCTTAAATAGAGGTAAAATTCAGATTTAAATAGAGGTAAAATTCAGACTTAAATGGAGGTAAAATTCAGACTTAAATAGGGGTAAAATTAAGATTTAAAATAGAGGAAAAATTCAGTCTTAAATAGAGGTAAAATTCAGATATAAATAGAGGTAAAATTCAGACTTAAATGGAGGTACAATTCAGACTTAAATAGAGGTAAAATTCAGACTTAAATAGAGGTAAAATTCAGATTTAAACGGTGGTAAAATTCAGCTTGAAATCAAGGTAAAATTTAGATTTAAATTGAAATCAAATTCAAATTTATATCTAAGTAAAATCTGCACCAGGTTATCGACAGATCTGGTTCTATTGCAGATTTCATTATAAAATGTTAGCTAAAATTTCTGGTTTTACAATATATAAGTTTGCATCAGGTGCTTATTATATTGAAAATTGTGTGACTTATTTATTGCTGTCATAGATAATTGGCTTTTACATTTCACAATCTAGTTGGTTCTTTTCCACGATGGTGTCTGTCAAAAAAAAATCAAGGATGTGTATCATGGGGATATGACAAATGATCATAAGAACCAAGTGTTCTGAGATTCTATGTTTTGTGAAATTTTGTTATCATAATCCAAAATATATCTACATACAGTGACACTTTAAGAGAAAGAATATTGTTCTCTTGAGTTCATGAGTAATATTTAGTTCCTTCCCCTGAAGGAGTACTGGAATACAGGATTGAACCATCCAATTTTCAAGGCAACATGTTTGGAAACATGATTTAATCAACAGCATTTCGGGAGATGCAGTTTGGTGAACACATTGGTAAGAATCATGGCCGACACCATATCTTTTGAAAATATTCTCGTGGTGTCATGGCCAACATTTTCTCTTTTGAAAATATTGGATCCTGTTGTGTCATGGCCAACATCATCACCTTTGGAAATATAATATCTCGTGGTGTCATGGCTGACATCATCTCCTTTTGAAATCTGATGTGTTTGCCACTCATTAGAATACCTAAGTGTTTCTGTTCACACAATCTAAGTTTTGACATCGATTAACATGGGGACGTCATTGTAAATATGAACACTTATTGTCATTGTGCCTTTTCAGATTTATTTTTGGATTAATACTCACTCTTTTAATGTACTAGTTAGTCATAAACATGGACTCCTTTCAGGATTCAACAATTAGAAAGGTCTACACTCACATGGAAATGTTTTGTAGCTTATCGGGTAATAATTTTGCAGTCTTGTACGCATCATCAAAAACTAGAACTGTCGTAATGGGGGCCAACTCATAGCGGCCATCTTGATTGGAAACCTGATATAGATTATGCACATCTACAATGTATTAGGACTATTGCTAGCAAGTTTTGTTGAAATCCCTTCAGTAGTTTAGGAGGAGTAGCCGGCAGATCTGTTTGTCTACAGACCGAGGGACAGACACCCTGCCTTATAAGGGTCTAAGAACAAAACAATCTAGCAAAAATAACCAGTTTTCAGAACCAGAAGTGAAAAGTAATCATTCACTTGCTTGGAGATATTAAGCAGGATCTCAATGCCTTAAGTCTAGCCTGATGTGTTTGGCAACTTCAGAATAATTTACCTCTGAATTCTATGGAGATATGATATAGCATCCCCAAAATATATATCATGTCTATGATACCTGACAAATCACCGTGGTAACATATCCCTTTTCACCTAGAGACAAAATCCATCACACGATGGCTAACAATGATTGATCACATGGAAAATGTATCTAAAAGCACTACTGGAATAAAATTGGACACTTGATGGAAATGAAGACATTTATTTGAATGTTGTCTAGCTCTTCGACGACTGATTGCATGCAGGATGGAGGTAAATCAGTAAGTACTCTCTCAAGTAAGTAGGGGTTACGACTTGTGTTTATCTCGGACCATGATCATCCATCTCCACAATCACTTTAAGGGATTCAGCATGGAGTATAAGATTTGTTGGTGATTTTTTTTGTTTCTGTTTTTTGTTTTTGTTCCAAGTATGGTATGTGTTTGCAACAGATCAAGCAATCTGAAAACTTCAGTATGTATACTTCCAGCAAAAGCTATTATAAGGTTATTTGAGGACTCCTGAAAACTTACTTACAGCAAAAGATACTGGGATATTTGAAGACTGCAGAATCCAATAATTTTTTTAGTGCCTGCAATACAACCTCTAGCTGTTTATCCAAGAACACAGAATGCAGTTTATACATTATTTAAAAGGTTTGTCATGTTATATATAACATTGAATATAAAGAGGGGGGAGGTTAACCGCAACAAGGACAAGTGTCACCAGGTAAGTGGGTTACTTATAATTTATTTGTCGACTAGTTTCGCCACTTGTCCTGATGAAGCCTCGCATATAGAGGCGAAACTAGTCGACAAATCAATTATAAGTAACCCACTTACCTGGTGACACTTGTCCTTGTTGCGGTTAACCTCCCCCCTCTTTATATTTATATACTCTGTTAATCGCCCTGCATACCTTGTGTATCCGAGTTCAAGTGAAGCACCCCGCTGAAGGACCCACCCACCTGAACTGACGTTGGCTCTACCTTCCTTATTTTATATAACACTGAATTTACATTCAAAGATATAATCATACATTGGATGAACCTTTTGTACAAACTTTTGGGAATTAATTAAGTAAATGAATAACAAAATTTCATATCAGTACAGCTTTCTTTTTATATGACTTTCCCGTGAAGAATGACTACTAGATAATTAAATTAATCCTTCTAAGTCAGTGTGGCCTACTTATGACCTTAACTCATGAAGTGCACTTCCAGTGACAACTGATAGTGAAGAGGACCCAGCCTGGACAAACTTTTTCTTTGATAATAGGTCAAAGGTCAAGAAGACCTACTTTTAGTGACTGACATATATTACCACTAAACACATGCCCAGTATGACGTTACGTTACTGTGACAATATATATGAGATAGAACTGACAGGCTTAAGCGTGGAGTCTATAAAACAACACTGTGCAATGCCCCTCCCTCCTAGCTGCCCCCTACCCCCATTCACTGGTGGGGGACTAATTAACACATCCACACACACCTACAATGACACCTTGATACAAGACCCCCTAAAATAATAGCACATATATACAACTTCTTTCCTCCAGACAATTAATTCCCAGAAAACATGAAAATGTCAAACAAGACACGATGTACCTCGTATTTGATGATCATTAAATGTTAACCATAAAACAGTGTACATTATGTACATATAATCACAGAATGTCTCTCCTATCTGACATAAGATACACACGATCACGGTATGCTGCACTAAAAATGGATTATTCTGAAATCTGATGTCTTCCTGCAAGAATATTTACTTAAAAATGTAATATCATTTTTTGTTCATTATGATGAAACTGATGTCTATATTACGTGTTGGGTAAAAATTTACGACATTTTCAGAACATCTTCAATTGAATAAACTAAAAAATATTAGCAAGACTTGATGGAAATCTTAGCTGCAGTTTATGTGATGTTTTTCTGTTGATGTAATCAAAAAGAACCCTGAAAATGACAGAATTTTCTGGATATTGCGGTGATGAATATAAAAAAATCCCTTTAACGACAAACAAACATGGTTATACTCTCTACAGATGATCTATAAGATAGTTACGGCTTTGTGATAACAGCGCTGTTTGTACAACTTTAAAGTGAAAATAATCTGTAAAAACAATACATGCTCATTAAACTTCAATGAATTCTAAACGTTTGTAGTTTATGTCTTAAATTGTATACAGAAGAACAAAGTTACGCAATGATCATTTTTTAATCCAGAATGATTCAATTCCAGTTCACATTGATCTTTATGGCCCACATAAACCCATGGTGGGTAACCGCCTTGGCCACTAGCCTCACTTACAAAACGGTAGTGTTAGAATCAGTTGGCATTTTTATAATCAATGATCAGTTAGATGCAAGTTACCTAATCATTTATAATAGTTGATTATTTTTCTGTGTATGGTAAATAGTATACTTCGTTGTTCAGCTGTGTTTAAGAGCTTGTTTTAAAGCAAAGCATATTTGTCACATTTGATCAACTCTACACTGAATATATTGACTGATTTATTGATTAACAAGAGGCCCAATGGGCCTGTTTCACTCATGTGATATTCACTTTTTGATAATTCTCTGTCAATCAGTTTAAGAAGGAGTAATGAAAAATACCCTGCCCACATTGGGGCTATCACTAGTGACCTTCCCTCTCACCTGAGCTAGTAAAGTGACCTTATACTCTCTACTTTTACACTAATCCCTCCTTCATAAAGTCTTTGCCCCTAAAGACAACCACAATTCAGGTTATTTAGCTCCAAGGAGCCTCTCAATCTCTTAAAAAAAGCTTTCACGGCAACAAATCTGTAATACTATGCTAAAGGGAAATTCCTGTTAGCTTTAGCTATTTACTGTAAGGTGGCCTTATACTCTCTACGTTTACAACTAAAACATAATTTTGGCATGTTTTTGTGGATCAGCTCTAGTTTGGGAGTGCACATCTCTAAGAACCGTAGTACACTGTCAGACTATCTGTGAAAAATAGCAATGGCAAGCGACGGTATCAATTTTTGAATATAATGAAAAAAATTACTGCTATTTGCGATGTGGAATGAGCAACAGGATAACAGCGGTGCCATTAATGACAGTACTTCAGTGGTACCATTAATGGCAGTACTTCAGTATGACTTTGGTAATGGTGGTAGCTAAGAGCACCTGTAGTGCCCCGTAATGGATTGTCTCTATCATGATGGCCTCAATGTGTACCGAACTGGATATGTTACCATAGTCATGACGATGTACAACTGTTTAGCGATATGTGATACTGTAGTCACCTAACATATTGTTACTGTTGTGTATTTTGCATAGGAAAAGGACAATGATTATCAAACATGTTCCTTAGGTTGGTAATTGTTGACTGGTATATCACAACCAGTGTATTATTGAACATGATGTTTAGGTAACTACACAGTCACCTTCATCAGACAAATGACCAGTAATAGACTTTGGTATATCACAACCAGTGTATGATTTGAGCGTGACGTTTCAGTGACTTACACTGTCACCTTCATCAGACAAATGACCAGTAATAGACTTTGGTATATCACAACCAGTGTATGATTTGAGCGTGACGTTTCAGTGACTTACACTGTCACCTTCATCAGACAAATGACCAGTAACAGACTTTGGGATATCACAACCAGTGCATGATTGAACATGATGTTTAGGTAACTACACTGTCACCTTCATCAGACAAATGACCAGTAATAGACTTTGGTATATCACAACCAGTGTATGATTTGAGCGTGACGTTTCAGTGACTACACTGTCACCTTCATCAGACAAATGACCAGTAATAGACTCTGGTATATCACAACCAGTGTATGATTTGACTCTGCTGTTTTGGTGACTACACTGTCACCTTCATCAGACAAATGACCAGTAATAGACTTTGGTATATCACAACCAGTGTATGATTTGACTATGATGTTTCAGTGACTTCAATGTCACCTTCATCAGACAAATGACCAGTAACAGACTTTGGTGTATAGTGTATGATTTGACCCTAATGTTTCATTGACTACACGGTCACCTTAATCAGATAATTGAAAGTTAGAGCAGCAACAATGTATTCTCAGGTGTATTGTATAAACAATTTCTAAACAGCTCAACAGGTCTTTTTCATCTACACTATAATTTATGTTACCACTGAGGTAACAAACAGTATGCAAGTTGATTCGACAGCTACCGTAATATTTGTAGAAGTCGATCAATTCTGCTAAACACATCATAGACATTTGACAGTCTAAGAACGCCTTCCTCCCAGCCCAGAACTTGTCTGCCACGCCGCGTCTAGATGGCTTCCTTAATTCACCTGCTGCTTAAAGATATTGCTCTCTGTCAATCACTTTGTGATTTTCCAAGTCAACGACATGATTTTGTAGGCTATGATCTGTGATCGTCATTTAACTGACCTATATAAAACTCTGATTATCTCGGTTCCAATCTTATAAAAGTTTCCTTAAATTTTGGTAGGACAAAGTTGGAACAATAGCATCACAATGGGAACTATACTACAACAGTATTACAATGGCCATTTGTGAGTTTCCAAGTGATTTTCGTCGACAATTTCTTCTCACCACCCCAAAACAAGCTTCCAATACAAAGCGCATTTAACAATTGCAATACATGGAACCATTATTGTCAAAAGAAAACCTTCAACAAAAGCTAATTTCTAAAGGTCTCCATGCAAATCTGTACTTTTCGTCATTGAGTTAGAATTACGTCTTTGTTATTATGTTGGTGTTCTATGTTAATTGTTTTTATATCCACATCCACACAGTTTAAGATAATTGAACACCCATGAAAAATTATGCCCCTATTTCTGTAATTACCCCTATTATAGAGTGGCATTTCTGTAGTCTAAGAGCTTTGTCAAATATTCACTGCAACAGAAATTTTACATTTGGTGACAGCGCTTCAGAATGGATACTGTATTTATCTTACAGTAAGACAACGTCTGCATGGTAATAAGCCCTGCATCCATGCAATTCAGAATTGGAAATAAGCCACCCAGCAGCTTTATGGAATGTCCTAGGTAGGGGCACCATGTACTGATCGAGTCTGTCTTACATTTAACGGTTTCTGTAATACTCTACTGTATTATGATATTCCTTTATCTCTCAATAATTTCCTTTGTAACCTACTACTCTAGTCAAAGTTTATTACCACGATCATTAGAACTAGTGTTAATCTGAATTTGATATCTTAGTACAGCGTACAATTGTTTTAGTGCATTTTAACTCGGCGAACATTATCAGCAATTCATTCTATGAGAGACCACAGAACCAAATCAAGAATAGATTGTGGGTTTTCACCGTTTGGGCAGAGATTTAATAGGAAGGTGAATGCATCGGGGCCTACTAATTTGATATTTAGGTGAGAGAAGTTTCCAAAGTTTTATTTGTGGGCTGGGCAATACATGTAGATGTAAAATATATAGAAAAAAAGTTATTTTTTTCCTAGCCTGTTTTTGTCAGGGGGAGTTAACTAAGTTTGTATTTTGTTGAAAATTTAGGTGAAGTTTTGGTGCTCAGCGCCGCAATTCAATACAAGATGGTGGCCCCCATATAAAAAAAAGTTCAAATTGGTAGAATTTTTATAATCATTCTATTTACAGATGACATTCTTCAAAATTATGGCTAGTGGACCAGTGTTGCAAACTTCATTTAAGCAGGACAGTGGTAAACGTTAACATTACCGTCTATGGGAAATCATTTGGTTCCGCGGTTCCTATGACTATATATAACTAATTATAGCCCATAGAACCGATTATAAAGGAGAATACGGTTTTAGTTCAGGACTTTTTTAGGATATAATTACCAACTTACCGTGCTCTTTCTTGTTGTTTACGTTGTTGTTTGTCCCCAACAGGATCCCCGTAGCGTTTGGATTAACCCCGTTTTCTCCAGTGTTATTAACATGAACCATTGCCATTGACTGTTGACCTGTAAATCCTGGTCGCACCCCTGAGGAATGACATATTGTCGTGGTAACACTACCAGCTGATTTCTCTCCTGACAAGCTTTCCTCACCAGAATCACTGTCCGTCTCCAAGCTGCTGTCAAAATGTTCCTCAATTTGGAATGTGATGGTAATGCCGCGTGAGCGATCCGATGGGGACTTACTGGCCACTAGTCTGGAAATCCATTTCATGGCATAGCAGGAAGATTTTTTTATGGCAATGATATTTAACTCTTCCATCATGCCAAGGATGTTACTATAAATATCACAGTTTTGGACAAGAGAATCCGTCACGTTTGCATGGGTTTCCTCTGACCCACTGGTCATCTCAGGAAATGCTAGCTGGCATTCTGATTGGCCAGCAGCTGATACATCCTGTAGCCCTAACAACAACACACAGAGGAAAGTCACACTTCTCTGTATCATCCTCATCATCAGACAAATCTGGAAATACAAAGGAAAAGTGTGTCATCATAATCAACGTCATCTTCATCACCATCGTCATCACCATCGTCATCATCATCATCTTACAAATTAAATATTAATATATTTGTATCCCCACCTTGGACCAAAGTTTGATTCATATGGTTGATTTTATGAATATCAACTTGTATTGCAAGTTTATTTCAATTGTCGTTTAATAAACAAATTTCAATTCAATCTATGGTTTTAGTTGTTTGTCTTCTTTTGTCAACAAGCTTGTCATGTCCGTAGTCATGTATAATATATATAAAGACTCATAACATAACTGTTTCAAACTTTACTTATTGCATGTTTCTAACTACTCCTTAGTCTAACAGTTCCTAACACAGGGACAGATTAAACTTAACTATTCCTTAGTCTAACAGTTCCTAACACAGGGAAACTTAACACAGTTTAAACCTAACTACTCCTTAGTCTAACAGTTCCTAACACAGGGAAACTTAACACAGTTTAAACCTAACTACTCCTTAGTCTAACAGTTCCTAACACAGGGAAACTTAACACAGTTTAAACCTAACTACTCCTTAGTCTAACAGTTCCTAACACAGGGAAACTTAACACAGTTTAAACCTAACTACTCCTTAGTCTAACAGTTCCTAACACAGGGAAACTTAACACAGTTTAAACTTAACTATTCCTTAGTCTAACAGTTCCTAACACAGGGAAACTTAACACAGTTTAAACCTAACAACTCCTTAGTCTAACAGTTCCTAACACACAGGGAAACTTAACACAGTTTAAATTACTCCTCTTTAATTCACTCCTTAAAATGAAATTCTAGCACTTCAAGTCAAAATAAATAATAGTAGAATCACAGACAGATAATCTAAGAAAGTCATTTATCACTGTCATATTGATAAAAATATGTTTATCTTAATATCATAAATTATTTTTTGCCTGAGTATAATACTTCAAGAATTAAAAAAGACAGCACTGAAATTTTTATATTTTTTCACAATTAATTTTTTATTTAAACCAGAATGAATTTTGAAATCTTGAGTTAAGACTTGTAGTTCCATGTTGCTTCTAACCATCAACATAAAATTTAAAAACAAAAAAATGCTTCTAACGACCTTGAATTGATACCAGCAGCGCCTAACATTACTACAGAATAATTCTCGCCCATTATCAATCAATGGAACAGGAGAGATTTTTTTAAAGACAGAACAGCATCCGAAAAAGGCTTTAACAAAAAGTGAAAAAAAAAAAATAATAATAATCTCAGCAGTTTCAGCTAAGATAAAATATTCAGAAGTCAGCTCCTTTAGATCTTCAATCTTTTAGATGCCCTACATAAGGCCATTAGCATGCTCACATAGCCCTGTACTAAAAGGCTGTCACTATCCTACCCAGCCTGACCTGTCACATCTCTGCTGGGGAATTCATTTCCTTTAATCTATTGTATACAATCAAACACTATCATGCTTATTCTGTCTCCATTAGGATCTTGTCTTTATTTATTTAGCGTAATTACCCATCAAAACATACCAATGATTTTGATTTTTTATTTGAAGGAAATACTGGTTTTACCAGACCAGGAAGGGTTACAGACCAATCACAGATAAGGTTATCAATCTAGAGACCAATCACAGATAGGTTATCAATCTATAGACCAATCACAGATAAGGTTATCAATCTATAGACCAATCACACATAAGGTTATCAATCTAGAGACCAATCACAGATAAGGTTATCAATCTATAGACCAATCACAGATAAGGTTATCAATCTATAAGTTTTAACTATAAGGGACCAATCACAGATAAGGTTATCAATCTATAAGTTTTAACTAAGGGACCAATCACAGATAAGGTTATCAGGGACCAATCACAGATAAGGTTATCAATCTATAAGTTTTAACTAAGGGACCAATCACAGATAAGGTTATCAATCTATAAGTTTTAACTAAGGGACCAATCACAGATAAGGTTATCAATCTATAGACCAATCACAGATAAGGTTATCAATCTATAAGTTTTAACTAAGGGACCAATCACAGATAAGGTTATCAATCTATAGACCAATCACAGATAAGGTTATCAATATATAGACCAATCACAGATAAGGTTATCAATCTATAAGTTTTAACTAAGGGAAGATCCAAGACACTGACTACACACGGAAGACCATGGCAGTCATTAGATTGCAAATGTGGCATAGTGATAAAATCTGCTAAAATGAAGGGGAGGTAATTCTAGCAGGTTAAGATGCATACAACCTTAAGTAGACAACACTTCCCTGTTGAGTGCCTTGAAAAAAATTAAACCTCATTGGTCTCTGGTGTAAAAATCCAATTTTATATTTCCTGGATATTAATATGACAGGGAAATGCATTCAGATATACTAATTTCATGGGGATTGATACAAGAAGTATGTTCCATCAGGTTAGAGACACAACCGTAATTTAACCCTGAACGTGAGAATATACACCAACCTGTTCCTTTTACACTGTTAGGACTTAATGTATCGGAGCTAATATAGCTTTGCATAAATTGAAATAGAGAAAACTTCAATGTAACAATACATTACGTTTAGCTGTAAACATTCATGAAGTCTGATGTTTGTAGTTATACACAGAACATTTCTACTGTTATTGAGTTTAATCTCTCTGAATAAATCTCTATTCTAACTTTAGGAATATGTAACACAGAACTAACCAGTCCAAGATGTACAACACTCACCAGAATTGTTTAAAACATGTGGCACATATTCATGCTTTAGTATACAGTGTTATTTTTAGAGATACTTCATGCGGTTCTGTTTAGAAATATAATGATACAATGGAGAGGAACTGTTCACTGAATGATTGTGTAGAAGTCTACTGAGCTTCTTCTACAATGTATTAAGGATATTAGGGACAACTTTGTTGGAAGACTTAATTCATAAAGGACTTTTTGGAACTGATTTAAAGGTCATTGGAAAGGATTAAATCAACACCTCTTATCTCCAGAACGTAGGTTCATCTTATATCACAATCTCGGGTTTCTTGGTTATTCTGAAGATTTAGTTTCAAGATTTTAGAAATTTATTTGACCCCTGTGACCTTAGAAGTCACAGCTTTTGTGATTGTTATGGTGGAAACAATTATAAAAAAATTCATAACACTAAAATGAATTGGTGAAAAATTGGAATATGAACAATATTTTTGCACTTGAATGCAGTCTGGTTTCCTGAAACACTGTTTTAAAGGAGTTGAAGTAACTCTAAAAATTGTCAATATTCACTGACTTTAAAAAAAAAACCACACCCACACCTTGATTAATGAAAAATTCAAGCAACATTAAATAAAGGCATAATGATACACATTCAAACAAAATACTGGATCGATATATTCTTTATATGCCTTAATATCACAGTGAGTGAGGGGATAATAAATATGCCTCTTTTTAACTCAGCAGGTGCTCAAATTAAATTAAAGTTTAACCATGTTCTCGATTCATTTGTTTCTCTCAAGCTATGTTGACTGACTAAAACACCAAAGTCAGCTTTTACCAGTCATCAACATGTAAATAGAACTGCTAAATGGCAAAAGAGATGCTGATAATATCACCATAAATGGACGCAATTATAAGACTAATAGCAAGATTGTTTTAACTAAGAATTTCATCATCACCATCAAACTCTTAAACTACTATGCTTATTAATAGCTACTGTGCTTTTTAGGCTTTGGCCACAGAAATCTTATAATTCCAATTAGGATGGGCAACATGCAGTCTTTGAACTATCTCAACCTTACTATCAATCTTTAAACTATCGACCTTTAAACTATCGACCTTTAAACCATCAGGGCAGAAATCTCTCATTACTTACATCTACAATTCATTCATCGATCAACACAGAGCGTGATCTCATCCAGACAACTCTCACACTAAAGCAGTTTCCGTATTTTAGAAAGGACAACTTTCTGAGCTGAAATCAGTCAAATTCTTCATTTCTCGCCTTTTTTATTGGAGTAGAAAAGGTCTAAAAGACCTCAATGCTCCTGCTGCCACTTGACACCCTGAAACCTAAGCAGTTCCTGAGATTAGCTAGTTTGAAACAGTGCATTGGGACGAGACGGGACAGGACGGAGGCGAAGGGCTTGGACACGACAGGACAGGACAGGACAGACATGGGTTGGGATATGACAGGACAGGACAGACATGGGTTGGGATATGACAGGACAGGACAGGACAGACATGGGTTGGGATATGACAGGACAGGACAGACATGGGTTGGGATATGACAGGACAGGACAGAAATGGGTTGGGATATGACAGGATAGGACAGACATTGGTTGGGATATGACAGGACAGGACAGACATGGGTTGGGATATGACAGGACAGGACAGACATGGGTAGCACTATATGTGCCCCCATTTAATGGCGGGAGCGTAAACATGATCAACTCAACACTCAAAGGACATTTCTAGGTTTTCCTTCAATGCCACAGTCTTTTCCACTTGGGAAAATGTCTACAATTATTGACATTTACTTTCAATTGATACCTGTTAAAAAGGACAGTATGGGCATGCTTAAGCTAATTTTAACAATTTTCCATGGGGTATGGAGCTACTGTTCCAAGTTTCAAGAAAAAGATCCTTTATAGACCTCTTTTAAAAGCCTAAGACTATATATTTTCACCTACTCTTTCTGTTCTTTAAAATTATCAACAATAGAATTTTACTGACATTTCACTTTGTCTATTAGACCCCAGTGTTACATACAAACAAACAAGGTTGTCACGATTCAAGTTACAAAAGAGGCCTTTGTCTATTAGACCCCAGTGTTACATACAAACCTGTCACAATTCAAGTTACAAAAGAGGCCTTTGTCTATTAGACCCCAGTGTTTCATACAAAACCTGTCATAATTCAAGTTACAAAAGAGGCCTTTGTCTATTAGACCCCAGTGTTACATACAAAACCTGTCATAATTCAAGTTACAAAAGAGGCCTTTGTCTATTAGACCCCAGTGTTACATACAATACCTGTCACAATTCAAGTAACAAAAGAGGCCTTTGTCTATTAGACCCCAGTGTTACATACAAAACCTGTCATAATTCAAGTTACAAAAGAGGCCTTTGTCTATTAGACCCCAGTGTTACATACAAACATGTTACAATTCAAGTAACAAAAGAGGCATTTGTCTATTAGACCCCAGTGTTACATACAAAACCTGTCATAATTCAAGTTACAAAAGAGGCCTTTGTCTATTAGACCCCAGTGTTACATACAAAACCTGTCATAATTCAAGTTACAAAAGAGGCCTTTGTCTATTAGACCCCAGTGTTACATACAAACATGTTACAATTCAAGTAACAAAAGAGGCCTTTGTCTATTAGACCCCAGTGTTACATACAAAACCTGTCATAATTCAAGTTACAAAAGAGGCCTTTGTCTATTAGACCCCAGTGTTACATACAAAACCTGTCATAATTCAAGTAACAAAAGAGGCCTTTGTCTATTAGACCCCAGTGTTACATACAAAACCTGTCATAATTCAAGTTACAAAAGAGGCCTTTGTCTATTAGACCCCAGTGTTACATACAAAACCTGTCATAATTCAAGTTACAAAAGAGGCCTTTGTCTATTAGACCCCAGTTTTACATACAAACCTGTCACAATTCAAGTTACAAAAGAGGCCTTTGTCTATTAGACCCCAGTGTTACATACAAAACCTGTCATAATTCAAGTTACAAAAGAGGCCTTTGTCTATTAGACCCCAGTGTTACATACAAAACCTGTCATAATTCAAGTTACAAAAGAGGCCTTTGTCTATTAGACCCCAGTGTTACATACAAACATGTTACAATTCAAGTAACAAAAGAGGCCTTTGTCTATTAGACCCCAGTGTTACATACAAAACCTGTCATAATTCAAGTTACAAAAGAGGCCTTTGTCTATTAGACCCCAGTTTTACATACAAACCTGTCACAATTCAAGTTACAAAAGAGGCACTTGGGAATAAACAACACTTTTTGTTTTTAAAACCATGACGCTGCAGGGGATAGATAAAGGATTACAAACAGAAAAAACAAAAACGCTGAGCTCAACAGTAAACAGAACTTTACGACATCAGAGAAAACTTATGTCATAGAGCTGGTGATTTGATGGAAGTTTAGAGCATTAATGGGTTGCATTACAGCTACATCTCGGCTTAGAATCAAGATTATATTTGTTCGAATAACAACAAATCAAGCACCGTAAACGGAGAGGATCAATATAAAGCTGTACACAGCTAGATCAGTGTTGTAATTGATTCGTATGTATAGGAATACAAACACAGTATTTGTATAGGTTCCGGATCAGATACTTAAAGCACATAAAACAGGGGACGACTGATATGTATCAACAATCAATGTTGTAAAATACACATTTTAGTAGTAAATCTGATATTAAGCGCTCTTTGTGCTGAAAAATAATGCGCTTATTATTAGTGCTCTTCGTACTGAAAAATAATGCGCTTATTAAACTTTCTTCATACTGTAGTTACCGAAAATCACGTGGGTGACGTGCCAATTCATTAAAATTTGTTTATGCGTTAAAATATGAATGTGACAAAAATTTTATGTTTACAGAGTAACCTGGAACAGGAAAAATTTGATACAAAACTCTGAATTTGTGTGATACTTTTGTGGAAATAAATTGGTTTAAAACAATTACAGGACTATGTCAGGATTAAAGATTTATATATTAGTCTTTTAAATATTTGTGTTTTCGCAGTAACAGGAGAATATATCATTAATATATAGTGAAACTTTTTTCATTGCTCTTAATTGTTTAAATGCAATTAATGAAGAAGAAAGTGTAGCTTAAATAAGCTCAGTTGGATAGAGCTTCGGCCACATAACCTCAGATGAAGATCCAAGGTACGTGGTTCGATGCTCCCTATCCGTGTTGTTTGTGTTTCTCAGGAAGCTTAAAACACAGACCAGTGCTCTCGTGGTTGTATCATTGGGCAAGACACTTCACCCTAATTGCTGTGGATAGCATTATTGTGACGGGCTTCCTGTATGTTGAGAAGTAAGGTAGTCACCAACAAACAAACTGAAATTTAGTAGTGTTATAATAAGGTATTCATTTGTCAAAAGACAGCTGATGAAGGTACTTTTCTTAGTATTGAAACATTGAACACTCTCATCCTCACGTATTCCAAGAAGTTTGGTGCGTATGCCAACACTTAACTTTTAATGACACCAAAGCATTATGAGGAACTTGCCAAGTATGACAATATACACTGAATATAGACAATATAGCAGTGTTTAGTTAATCAGAAAGGGAAGAGGGGGGAGGGGGAGAAGAGAGGGTGTCCATATTTATATGTGGTTGTGTTTAGCCAAGCGCAGTGTTGAGTTCATCAATAATATCTTTAGTAGGTACCTATACATCATTTTATTATCTGACACATTTTAAAAGAGTGCATGTTGATCAATCTTCAAGTTCCAAACAGAAATTTCCATCTTTTTTTCATGATGCGGACATTCAGAATTAATGATCTTTTATTCTGTAAAAAAAAATTGAAAACATCTCTACCTGTATAATTTGCACACCCCAAATTTTGAACTTAATTTCAGCAAAAAAAGAAAAAAACACACACAGTGCAAATTACACAGGTTTTTACGACATGTTGTTGTTTGTCTAAATACTCCCAACATCAATTTCACATCAATTAGATTGTGTTTGTGTTAATTATTCATTAACCAATTAACCAGTCAGTATGCTGGTACCTGTGTACCTGACCTGTATACATCAATCAGAGGAAGGAACAATGCAGTACATTTACATTATAAAGCAAGAGGCACAATAGTCCTGTATCATCTGTAAATCAGATAAGGAACATTGTAGTAAATATAAAGAAAGAGGCACAATAGTCCTGTATCATCTGTAAACATCAATCAGATAAGGAACATTGTAGTAAATATAAAGAAAGAGGCACAATAGTCCTGTATCATCTGTAAACATCAATCAGATAAGGAACATTGTAGTAAATATAAAGAAAGAGGCACAATAGACCTGTACCAACTGTAAACATCAATCAAAGCAGGAACAGTTTACTAGTAATAAAGCAAGAGGCACAATAGACCTGTATCATCTGTAAACCCCAATCAAATGAGGAACATTGCAGTAAATATAAAGAAAGAGGCGCAATAGACCTGTACCAACTGTAAACATCAATCAAAGCAGAAACAGTTTACTAGTAATAAAGCAAGTGGCACAATAGACCTGTATCATCTGTAAACCCCAATCAAATGAGAAACATTGCAGTAATTATAAAGCAAGAGGCACAATAGACCTGTACCATTTTTAAACATCAATTAAACAAGGAGCATTGCAGTAATTTGAAAGCATAAGGTACCATTGATTTATACCATTCAAGTTTTATCTAAAGATATCTATCCTCTAAATTTTATAATAAAACTGTTATGCAAGAGCAATTAAAGTTCATTAGATAGTCCTGAGTTTTTGCCAAATGACAAAATCACATCTTATAATATAGTATCTGTTTCTTATTCAGTGGTTTATATATTCATGACCTTTGCGACCTTTGAAAAACATCAAGGTCTTTCGTTTCTGAGCATGCCCAACACATAATAAACCCAGGAATTCTAGTTTACTGCCCATTCTTACCAAATGATTTAAAAGATTTGGCCAACCACTCTAACTACTACAGGTGGAGATCTCGCACATCCCTCTAACTACTACAGGTGGAGATCTCGCACATCCCTTATGTAAACTAAATGCTTTCCTGTATTTTAATAGTTAAGAAAGATATTTATCACAGTAATGTTCAGAAGAATAATCAATCAAACTATTATAAACCCTACATGAGTGACATACAGGGTCTGAGAGATAAGAATACATTACGGGCACCAATTGATTTTATATAAGGAATTTTCCAGCCTTGGGGACACACTTTAACATTGTAAACAAGCTGAAAAAAGGAATCAAACCTGAGTCTACACTTGATAGCTAGTCCCTACCAAAGGAGCCAAACAAAAGAACGCAGCCATCAGCGGTATGACAATAGAACCATATTTACACTATGTACAAGCCACATCACTCCTTTTATTTATAATATAAGTTGCTTATATATACGTAAATCATTAACATGACTGTAACATACTGGATATGTATATGGAAAACACTTAATTAGCCTTTCCCTGATGTCCTAGTCCTATATTGGTTATCATAATGTGTGAAATGACAATATCGAGGATGGACTATAATTGTTAACCAGTATTGATTATACTGTCCGTTGTTTGTCATTAATACTGAGGTGGATTCACTTAACAATGTTAATACCTATATTAACATGTAAGTATTTCCTACCTACGGTAATATTACAAGTTAATTATTGATATCTCTACCTGTTCAGGTGGAAAAACCAGGTGAACAGATGGTGGTCGCGGTCAACAAGAGTTCAGGTGTGTCGCAGTATTGACAATATGTAACAATAAAACTGGTTCATCGTAATACATCTTACCACTACAGCTACTAGGAATAAAACATCTAACCACTACAGTTGTTAGGAATAATACATCTGACCATGCCTACAGTTGTTAGGAATAATACATCTGACCATGACTACAGCTACTAGGAATAATAGATCTGACCACTACAGTTGTTAGGAATAATACATCTGACCACTACAGTGCTAGGAATAATAGATCTGACCACTACAGTTACTAGGAATAATACATCCGACCACTACAGTTGCTAGGAATAATACATCTGACCACTACAGTTACTAGGAATAATACATCTGACCACTACAGTTGTTAGGAATAATACATCTGACCACTACAGTTGTTAGGAATAATACATCTGACCACTACAGCTACTAGGAATAATACATATGACCACTACAGCTACTAGGAATAATACATCTGACCACTACAGTTGTTAGGAATAATACATCTGACCACTACAGTTGTTAGGAATAATACATCTGACCACTACAGTTACTAGGAATAATACATCTGACCACTACAGTTGCTAGGAATAATACATCTGACCACTACAGCTACTAGGAATAATACATCTGACCACTACAGTTGTCAGGAATAATACATCTGACCACTACAGTTACTAGGAATAATACATCTGACCACTACAGTTACTAGGAATAATACATCTGACCACTACAGCTACTAGGAATAATACATCTGACCACTACAGTTGTTAGGAATAATACATCTGACCACTACAGTTACTAGGAATAATACATCTGACCACTACAGTTACTAGGAATAATACATCTGACCACTACAGTTGTTAGGAATAATACATCTGACCACTACAGTTACTAGGAATAATACATCTGACCACTACAGCTGCTAGGAATTTCCTCTTTTCTACCTTAAAGAGATATATTATAGAGAGCAAAAGGTTGCTAGTTTGAGTTTCAGAATTTCCAGAATATTCTATTATTATAAATCCACTCAGTTCTACAGTACATATATATTAGAAACACCAAGAGGCGGCCCTTATCAATTTGCAGCATGGACTGCGCTGCTTTTATGCTGGCATCATGCTGCTTTTATGCTGGCATCATGCCTGCTAGTTTCACAGCATGATTGCAGAATGTGCTGCATAGCAGCATGGTACCATGCTGCATTACAGCACATGCTGCAGTCGTGCTTTAAAAATTGAGGAAGTTGAATATATGAACTGTATCATGCTGCAACCATGCTGTGTAGACTTAGTTAATTTATCATAAGAACTGTATCATTGTGCTTGTAAATTCTCCAGATTTGGATTCGAGCATCTAGTTCATTTTTTGTGAATTTCATGAAGTGCTCAGTTCTATAGTCTCAAACTTTGAAATTTGAAAATAGATGTTAACATAATTTATATATAAAACTAAACCTCGTCACTCATCAAGGTTATTCAAACTGGAGATCTTTAGTGTAGCGGGACTAGACTGGGTCGATCATTGGCGACCAGGTTACAAAGCCCAATTGGTACAGCATCCGGCTAGTGTTCAGAGGTCCCGGTTCGAACCCCGGTATGGCCGCTACATTTTCTCCTCTCCCGTTACAAAATTGGTGCCCAGCTTAAATACCCAAGGTAGTGGTATAAGGGTCCTGTGTGTCTTTGAGGGCGGAGACTTGGAAAAAATGAGGGATGTGTGTAGTTGGACTAGATTGGGTCGATCATCGGTGACCAGGTAGCTCAATTGGTAGAGCATCCGTCTAGTGTTCGAACCCCCGTCTGGCCGCTACATTTTCTCCTCTCCCGTTACATCAGTTTACCAGTTTTCGGCCCTAACGTTGTCTTAATGCTATAAATTGTAATCATCCTCGGTTATGATAGAAAATGGGGTCTCAATGGTTCAGAGATAACATCTCACCACTTAAGTACAAATCAGCACTGGAAGAATATGGATTTTAGTTTATATATGTCTGGCTATTAATGCCGGCAATTATTTTTCTCGGTGACTATATCTCTTAAGATTCCATCCTCTCATATACCAATGGTACGCATATATATCTGTCCGCTTGTTCTGGACAATGGCTGACAGTATAAGGATCCAATGCCACATCAGTCTGTCAAAGTTGTCTTATATCAGAACCGAAATAATGAAATCAAATCAGGGAAAAGTCAAGACCCAGCATGTCCATGATCAGAGGATTACTGCCAGGTTGACGTGGCAGATTGGTTGTGTGATGGCAGACATTACTTGTAATTCAGAATGATCCGCTGTGGTCACCTCACCCCATTTAGTAAAGTCAGGGACACAGCACGCTGGTTAGAGAAAGCCACCCCTGGGATGTTACGAGGGTGTACACTGCGTCATTCCCAGACATTTCAATGCTGACTTTTGACAGGTCAATTTGTGCTATTCACATGTTCTATCTTTAAATGGTACCACAGTCTATACATTCCTAGAACTTTCCGTCACAGGTCTCATGACTTAATTGGTCCATCGATCGTTTTTAGCTTAAATAGATACAGCAAAGGTCATTCCAAGGTATTGTTATTTCAAGGATTTTTAAGTATTTGCAAGGACAAATCAAAATCATGAGATATGATAAAAATTAAATTGATGAAGAAAAACATACCTTGTTTCCTAATTTACACAAAGAATTGCAAATTTAATTGGTGTGTGTTTCAAATTTTTTCATTAAACTGTGAAAACATCAAAAAGAAAAAAAAACATTTAATGGTATATGCTTTATTTATTGAGTACATATTGATTTAGATTTCATCTATTTTCCTGAAACACTAGAACTCATATGTCCCTGTATAAATAAATAATTGATAATGCATGACCACAAACCTGACATGCTGTTAAAATCACACACTGATGTATTGAATTCTATCAACAACAGCTGGACAAAGGGTCTGTTTTGTGTTTATTTACTCACTGAATTATTGATAATTTGATATCATCCGTGCCACTGAGTATACAACAGCGATGATTAAAATACTGACAGGTCCATTGTAACAGGCAATGACAGGTTCTAGTCAATCCAATACCTGGCCTTGATGTTTTTAGTTCAAATTGAAACATGGTTCCTGAAATTGATGAATACCTGTTGTCAATACAAAGTTAAAAAATGTTTGTTTGCATGTTAATAGACCACAGAAATAAGAGGCCCAAAAGACCTGAATTATTCACCTGTTCTGCACTTTATGAACAGAATGCTTTTAATATTGGAGGATTTCAGATACCAGCCTCAGTTGATTATATATGTATGACAATGTAGTACAGTATACACTTCTCCCTAATGTTACATATAAAATGTAACTCTGGACTTATTGGCTACTCGTGTTGTGATCAGAAGAACAAGCATATACGGAGTATTGCTAAAGCAATACATGTCCCCTATCGACCCCCACTAGCTGTTATGATTTACAAGTGTCTGAAGTTTGATCTAAATCCCTTTAGATGTGAAGCCTCTAGAGTATATTGACAATGATTTTCTAAATACTGTATTGGTGACCTTGTCCCAACAACTCTGATGACAATCATATTTGTCTGAGATAATATGATCCTAAATAAAAGTCTGAAGTTTGATTAAAACCCCTGTAGGAATGAGGATAGGACATACAGCACCAGGAAGGATTTTCTGAAAATAGTAACAGTGAACTTGACCTTGACCCAAAAGCCTGAAAACTCAAACTTAACCATGATATTATTGTCTTTTATCATTGTTTAGCATAAATCCCCCAAGGAATGAAGCCGCTAGATAGCAAAAAAGGATTTTGTTAAAATAACCATGATGACCTTGACCTTGACCTCAAAACTCTGAAATTCAAAATATTCCAAGATATAATAGTCTTTTATCATTGTATGAAGTTTGATCAAAATCCCTCAAAGAATGAGCCATTAGAGCGCTGACAAAGGTTTTCTAAAAATAGTAACATAGACTTTGACCTTGACCTTGACCCAAAAGCCCTGAAACTCAAAATTGTCTCTGATATAATGCTCTTTTGTTATACTGTGAAGTTCAATCAAAATCCTTCAAGAAATGAAGCCACAAACAAACTTTGGCATTTAATGCACATATGTACATATTGGACAGAGATGAAACCTATATTGAACACCAATGCTCTTGAAAGTGGGTCAGGGCCATTCATTTGTACAAACATCATCAGCAAAAATTGTTGACTACTGGCCTAATATCATGACCTAGTTATTCAGAAGTTGTAGATTTTAACACATTGGACCCATGTGACCTCATAATTGGGCAAGTGGATTATTAATAGCTTGATAGCCCTTAAATGATTCTAGATCCTTCTGTTATAATCAGTATAAATTTTTGATCTTTCATACACCTCAATTAAGGTATCTTATTTTCACAAAAGATCTACTTGCCAATTACTTATTAAAAGATTCTAAACCTTTTGGTTCATCAGATGAAGTCATTTTTAATGTTTTCGGATATCTAACCCCGACACATTTGAATATATAGGACAAGGTCATTCTTTTTCACAAACTTTGCTTTTATCCTTATACTATCCACATATCAGAACCATGCACTAGGTACACTTTATGGTTTTTGAGATGTTGTTTGAATGAAAAAGTTCATACTTGAGACTGATGACAAGACACCACAACAACAGCTCCTTGTCCTTTTTGATACGCCGAATGATCAGTTAAAACTAGAACTGTCGCCAGGATGGCCGACTAATACCCCCGCAATCTGCACGAGTCAATGGTGAATTGGAACTCTTAATTAGAGGCTAACTAAGATAACCCAGTAATATAGTGACCAGTTGTCATAGCAACCATAATTTTGAGAAAAAGAAAGTGGCATGCACATCTACACATGGTCCTCTATATTTGTGTGAAGTTTCATTGAAATCGGCCCTTCGGTTTAGGAGGAGTTGTCTGGACAAACTTAAAGTTATGGTTCTTATCGGAAAACCTGTTTATAGTGACCAGTTGCCATAGCAACCATAATTTTGAGAAAAAGAAAGTGGCATGCACATCTACACATGATCATTAATATGTGTGTGAAGTTTCATTGGAATCGGCCCATCAGTTTAGGAGGAGTTGTCCGGACAAAATGTGTCTACAGACAGACGGACGGACGGACAGACAACCTGTTTCCAGTATACCCATATAAATATGCAGTTTTATATGTATTTGTTAATTTGTCAAAAGGAAGTGTTGCTGTACTTTCTAAGGTTTCTAAACACATTATCCCAATGAAATTCCCAAAAGTTGGAAGATATGAGGAATGACTTCAGTACATAAAGGCAATCTGTCTTCCCCAGAATTACAGGCCCCCACCGTGTGTGAAATTAAAACTGCAGATGATGAATCCACACAGGAACTGAGCTCACACTGAATGTTTGACAGACACATCATATTCAATAAGGACTATTGCAAATATATCTGCTGGATGTACAGTATATATAATTCAATATTTCCATTTCTTCTGTGTACTATAAAAACATTACCAAACAAAACAAAAAGTTATCGGATCAATTTTCTCCTATAATTCCCAATGGTGTGGTGATATGATGAACAATGTTTGTGACATAGTCATAAATAACGTTGTTTTGTTTGTACATCACTATATTGAATTAATTAAGTGTAAATACTTTAGACGTCACGAAAACTTATGCTACTTGATCAAAATACCCGATTGATCAATGTTAGTCACAACAATTCATCAAGTTTAATAATGTTGTATAAAGGTGAATATCCTCAGGGTGGAATATATTGGAGAAATTTAAATTAGATTGATAATTTTGTGTTTACTTCCACAAACTATATTTCTGCTGGGAACATCGCATCTACTCACGGCATCACAAGAACAGATCCCATTGACAGGGCAAAATTTGACTTTGAAATGTAATAATAAAAGTTTAAATCTAAAATGGAAATACAAGTATGAAACTGCCTTACGATAAAGTTATTGTCTTATAATTCTCACAGGACTGCAGACAAATTAATCATAACGTGGTAACGTGCGTTATTCAATTTGTCTGCGATCCTGTGAGAAATACAGGACAATAACTTTCCGGAGAAGACAGTTTAACACTATAAATAAGGAACAGTGTAGGTGTCTCTCATAATCACAAATAAATCTGCTGGATGTATATTGGTAAGTTCAGTGCCACTTTACTATCAATCTGTTTGTAGTTAGACACCGTATATTCCACTCTGCATCATGATTTAATTGTATGTGGTGGTATAGATGTGAATAAAGTCATGCAAATGTAGGTCAAAGTTCCCTACTTTTGGAACTTCTCTCACTTTGGTGAACCTATACCCAATGTATGAAGTTATAGTGTTGGAAATGGAGTCTAGACCAACTTCTGTTTTTTATCTAGATCAAAGGTCAAAATGTAGGTCATTTTGGTATTTGACAAACAGACTTATAACTAGATCAAGTCCTGCCCTAAGTATGAATTTCCAGTGACAAGTTCAAGACAGACACAACCACAACACAAATCCTTAGTTCCCCCCCCCCCCCCCCCCCCCCCACCAAAATAAAATGACTAAAGGACAGACACAACAAAAATCCTTAGTCCTACTCAGATCCCTAATCCCCTACCAAAAGGACATGGACAGACACAACAGAGCTTTTTAAGTCCCCCTTCTAGAAAGACCAAAGGACAGACACAACACAAATCCTCAGTCCCCCTCCAGAAGGACAAAAGTACAAACACAACACATACTTAGTCCCCATCTTAGGACAAAAGGACAGACACAACAAATCCTTAGTCTCCTTCCTAGAAGGACAAAATGACAGAAGGACAGACAACAAATCCTTAGTCCCCCTCCTAGAAGGACAAAAGGACACACACAACACATCCTTATAATCCCCCTCCTAGAAGGACAAAAGGACAGACACAACACATCCTTATAGTCCCCCTCCTAGAAGGACAAAAGGACAGACACAACACTTCCTTATAGTCCCCCTCCTAGAAGGACAAAAGGACAGACAACAAATCCTAAGTCCCCCTCCTAGAAGGACAAAAGGACAGACAACACATCCTTATAGACCCCCTCCTAGACGGATGGAAGGACATGCAGACACAACATACATCCTCAATCCACCTCAGATCTCTATTTTATTAAATGTATTAGTCAAATATAGTGACATCAATACTACTGCATGATGACATAGAACACACTGTATCATATAATTTAATCGATCTATTCATATACATGTCAGATTCTATTTTCTTCTTGGTATTGTTGAAAAAATAAATTCCAAAATTTACATGATACAGAAATCTCTGGTTTCACAGCTTCATAATACGGATAATACACAGAAACCTGGCAACACACACACAGTTCAATCCTGTCCAGACAAACACATACATACTCCTGTTGCATGTTATAGAAAATAATCAATAACCAAAAAACAGAGCAGGTCTATGATTCAAACAGGAAGTATAAAAACAATAAATGATACTAGATATTGCTGAATTATTTCATTAATTTATGATAAGATTTGCAATGCTTCTCACTATTACATGTTTATTTATCTTTTTAGTTTGATCTATTACTGAACAGGAATATATTTTTGGTTTTTTTTTCTGATGTCATGTGTATAATGTAGCTCTTGAACTAAAGATTTCTTTGGGGATTGATGCCTTTGTCACTGCCAACATCACTCAAGGACAAAAGGACAAAAATTCTGAAGGGGCATTTGATAGTGCAAGCACACTGAATTGTCATGCCTGGACAGGGTACTGTAGAACAGGGTAGATTTGCCCCCCACCCCAATCCCCTAATTCATATTATGATTATGTTATAATGATTAACTTCTTAAGTTCGTATAAACCGCTATAACAACAATACAAACAGCCCAATGGGCCTGTATATCACTCACATGATTCCACAAAAACATTGAAGTTAATCTAGGTCATTTCTGCAATTCAAATATCAGAGTAGGCTAGGCTAGTCCTTCATTCCAGCATACTATTGGCCAAATATCAGGTCTAGGAGTTTCCTCTACATGTATCAAGAAATTAGTTGCTTAAAGATTTTTGCCCATTTGACCCCTGTGACTTAGTGAAAGTAGGTGAAGGTCATTCATTTGAACAAATTTGGTAGGACTTCACCCCAGTATGCTACAGACCCAATATCAAGTCCCTATGCCTCTTCGATTGGTTATTGAAAAAAATTGTTAAAAGATTTTAGCCTATTTGACCCCTGTGACCTTGAATGTAGGTCAAGGTCATTCATTTAAACAAACTTGGTAGCTCTTCACCCATCATGTCACAGGACCATTATCAGGTGTTTGTGCCACATGGTTATTGAAAAGAAGTTGTTTAATGGAGGGATGGGAGCTGTGATAGCTCAGTTGGTTTGAGCACTGGCTACGTAACCTCAGGTGAAGATCTGAGGTACATGGTTCGACACAAGCTGAGAAACAGGCCTGTAGGTGCTGTCATGGTGGTGTCTTAATTTGGGCAATACATTTTACCCTAATTGGTCTGGATGACATGCGACGGTCTCCTCTATGTTGATCAGTGAGGTAGTCACCAGCTACTACAAGGAGACCACGACTCAAATTATCCTTACTGTCCACAAGGATATAAACCTAGCGAACAAACAATTCACCAACCAGTCCATGTCTTTCTCAACTCCCTTGTGACCACACAGCCGGAATTGACGCTTCTTGTTCCAGGATAGTAACACTGTGTCCATTCCAAGACTCAAGGGAATAAGTGACCCTTTGGTCAAATGTAGCACAGCGTCCTTATACTGAGACAGGCTAACCAGTCCTTTTACTGCCAACTCGTTTGAAACAGGGTGACTGTCAAGCTGAGAGCATGTGTAAGAGCCAATCTTAAACACTTTGTCTCAGTCAGAAAGCAGAACCCTGCATAATCTGCCTCGTTTGAGAGAATGATCAACACGCAGACAAAAGAGAAAGTTAACATGCCATGTAAGGTGTTAGTTCAGAACAAGATAGGTCTGTGTATATAGGCAGGGTTTAGCAGGTGTTAAACAGACTGGCAGAAGAAAGAAAGGCAGGAAACCCAATTTCTATAAGACATCTACATCTTGATCTATATATAAACATAGATATAGAAGTTTTTTCTGATGTAAAAATATCGTTTGAAATTTAACTATTTTAGTTTTATACCAACTTTATACAATACAAAAAATGTATATTTTCAATAGCATATCAATTGATACCACAAATCTATAGAGTTGTTGATTTTTCTAAACTACACATTTACAGTAAGAGATTTTCTCAAACACCAACCATTGTTAAGTACTTAAGGTTTACAAGACAACAAAACGTTTCTTTACATCAAGATTATACACATGTATGAACAATTAAAGACTGCCCCATTACTTCAGCACTTCAAGAGAACGAGTTACGTGTTCACTGATGTAAGCTAGGAAGCAATTTACCACAGTAAACGATAGTCAAACAAAACACTACAAGTCTGTAAAAAACACCTGGTAATATAAAACAGCAGTTTCGTAACGAGCCATAAACGAAATATAATTACCTGATCATTTACACGTCGATGTCCTCACTGATTGCCTGGCCAAGTACCCTGAAGATCAATTGGGTAAAGATTACAGGAGCTGATTGACGATACATTAAACCTGTGTAGGCTGTGGATGTTGGCAACTGAAGAGCTGCTCTCTCTGTTCCTGTCTGTGTCCCCGACAGACAGACGACGACAACTCTGTTTATCAGAAGAAACAAAAGATGCTGTCTTAATGGATTTTAGAGCAATAATGAGACTGGTGGAAAGTATACATACAAAATAGGTGTTTAACGCACAGACTTAATCCCAATGAAACGAACAGAGAGCTCAGCAACAAATGGTCGTTGTGTTAGCTGGAGCAGTCGGAGGGATGAGGTTGGATCGCAGCACACAAGCCAATGTGTGTTGTTTGATTTCTAGTCAATACACACAGGCCTTTAAGCATCAATATCCTGTCTGGTCGGCACCATTGTCAGGGAGTTATAGATTGGTACTGGTGTCACCCTGCCATACACACCATACCTTCTATACGGCAGTAGGGTATATATCGTACACATTACCTATTGTTTCCATGTATATTTGTACATTGTTAAGATGAGGGAGGACACTAGCAGGGTTAGCCAATCTCATTTGTCAGTCTCTGGCATCTCTACAAGCATCTCTGGAACTATTTCAGCAAGTACAATACCAAAACAAACAAAAAGATACATAAATCATTCCAAAATTACAATTTCAACACATGATCTATATATCCTTATTAAACATATTGACAGACAGTTGATAACAGCTGCCTGATACATGTATGATGAATCGGGTTTTTACACTCTAGCTTTATCAATAAATATGATTCACAGAAGTCAATATTTTAACTATAGCCGCTAATCCCTGACTTTTTGGTGAGATGTATATTTTCACTTTGAAATGTATATAATACAGTCAAACCTGCCTTAGCGACCACCTGAATTAAACGACTTCCTTTCATATGCGACCATATTTTTTCCTCCCAACGTTATTTACTATACTAGTGACCTGAATTAAGCGACTACCTGTCAGACGCGACTAACGACCATCATTTCCGTGTCCCAAATGCTGAAAAGCGACTTTTTTCAGCGACTTTCCGAGTTTTAAAACGGAAGCAGAAGTCATAATCAAGAAGAAACCGGACGAACTTGTCTGCTTTTAAAGATTAAAAAATACTTCAGAAATGCATGAAATGTCTTATTCTGTCTCAAAAAATGTACTGAATTTATTATATTTGCCCTGATAACACCCAAAAACGAACAAAACTGTACTTTACTTCAAAAGAATGAAAGAAGGAAATGGGATATGGCGAAAAAACCTCCTCGCCATTCAGACGATTTTCATAAAATTTTGATAGATAAAAATACAAACATTTGCTTGGGAATTATGAAAAAGAGTGAATAAACAGTCAACTTACTGTTTAACTGAAATTTATGTTCTTTTTGAGACATTAGGACAGATATTTGCCAGTTAAAAACGTCTCCATCGTTATGAAGGAAATGCAGTTACGTGACTAATAATCCGGATGGAAGTCCGGACCAGGAATTCAGGAATGAAAAAAAAATGTTTTTTTTTTTTTTTTTGGTAAATGTATCCGGCACTGGAAATAATAAAATTAGCCATTCAAACTCTTTGATTATTTTTTGTATTTTCAAATAATTTTTTTTTTATTGTAACATGCTAAAAGAATTTAAATATATATATTAATGAAAATAAAAGAAACTGAATTAAATTTATAAAAATAAATATTGTACTACATATGTAGAAATGGGGAGATTTTTATATATTGTCCATTATTATAAGTATTTTATTTCATTAAGTGAATAGTGATTTTTCTTTTTTCTTTTTTTCTTTCGTTTTCCTAGAGGTCTCTTACAGATTTGATTATATTCACAATCTTAATTGATGACTGAGGTAATTCCTTTTCATATATGTACTAATACTTGTAGCTGATAAATTTTACATATGTGGCAGAATAATTATGAACTTTCCTTTTCGGGTAATCTTCATTGAACCTGGATTAAGAGACCACCTGTCATATGTGACCTTTTTTATTGACTCCCTTGGAAGGTCACATATGACAGGTTTGACTGTATATTGTTAAGTCTCTCAAAAATTATCTAAAACATTTATCAGTCTTGTTATGGCATGTATTACTGCAATGAATGACAGAACTCTGAAGTAAAATATCGTACTGTCAGTGCACTTTATACTGTTAATATAAATATTTTAGCGGGAATATTATTTTAGAGTTTTTCAAACTGCAATCATTGCACTATGATTACACTTTCTTTCGAATTGAAGATTTATAGTAAACAAACATATTTTCTATAGGAAAGATGTTTGTGTACTATAAATCTTTAATGCACTTAATTATCTGTTATTAAGTGGTAATTCTCGAAAATTTTAGCACACCAAATTTAGAATCTTTACAGTAGTTTTAACCATATATATGACACTTCAATGAAAGTGCTATAATTATCTAATCCATACCGGATAGAAACATTGTCTACATAACGCACGTCACTGCTCAAATTATAGATTTAAAAGCACAAATCCTGGTCATACGGTTACTGTAGTGTTCATCAGACTGGAATGCTTCCTTGAACAAACATACATGTCAAGATCACGATTAGAATGACAGTCAGACAAGGTTTGCCTGCATAAATGTATATAGCTGCATGTCGATATCACAAAGATAAAGTCAAAGACATGTAGTGCTAGTGCTTTCTGCCATTTTACCCTGATATTCACTTAACTATGCTATCAGTATCAGGTATACAGTACATTCCAGTTAATCGGGTAACGCTTAATCGGGTATTTCGTTTAATTGGGTAAAATTTCAAAAACCAAAACCATTTTCTCTTAAATCATGTTAAAAAAATTTGTTTAATTGGGTTGGAAAAGTCGGTTTTTTTGGTTATTCGAATAGAACAATCGGGACAAAAAATAGAAATGCTCCGATTTTCACGAAAGTCATCACATATTTCTTTAAGTTTTAGACATTTATCAACAAATAGGGTAATTTAGATGGTTAAAATGTCAAAAAACGGTAAAATATTACCTTAAACGGTAATGTTATGTCGGGGTTTTGTCATGTTCAGAACTGTGTTGTTGTTAATTCTGCCTCGTGGGGTTTTTCCCCAACAGGAAGTCGATTAAGAATTGTGGGTAAAATTAAATGTTATTTTTAGAGTCAGCAGCAGGCCAACGTAATGGGGGTTTAAAAGCATAATTAAGCTACTAGACAATTAACCTTTTACTTCTGGGATGTAAAATCTTCGAAACAGAAACCAAAACAATAGGTTTTGACCTGGGTCTGACATTGCTACAGATCGATTGATATCACCGCTTACTGTATGTGGCGAATCCAAAGTGAGGGGTTCGCCACGGGGAAATGTGACGACACCGGTACACAGGTGAGTTATTAAACAAGAGGCTCATGGGGCCTGTATCGCTCACCTGGTTGAATTAGACCAAATGTCAAAATAATGTTCATATTCAATTTTGTTTTATTTGTAAATCTCAAACAATGCTATATATGGTTATAGTGTGGGAATCTGAACTGCTTTAAAGATTAATGAAGTCCAGACTATCTAAGGTCTGAAAGTCCTCAAGAATTATTTTTAGAACATGCATTCATCACTTTATTACTAGTAGCAATTTAAAGGAATTACCTCTATTTCTCCTATTGGGCCCGCCCCTTTGGCCCCTCGGGGGTCAGAGTCACCATTTATGCAAAATCTGTTCCCTTCCCCCAAGGACATTTCTGACTAAATTTGGTTCAAATCCATTGATAACTTTATAACAAGTAGCGATTTAAAGGAATGACCTCTATTTCCCCTATTGGGCCCCGACCCTTTGGCCCCTCGGGGGTCAGAGTCACCATTTACGCAAAATCTGTTCCCCTTCTGCCAAGGATGTTTCTGGCGAAATTTGGTCATAATCCAGTAAGAACTTTTTGACCAGTAGCGATTTGAAGCAAATGTTGACGGACGACGGACGCTGCGTCATGACATAAGCTCACCGGACCTTCGGTCCAGGTGAGCTAAAAAAAAGTAGCGAGCAGTAAAAGGACAGACGCCCGACGTTAGCTTATAATTCCTATTCAGGTAAGGATTAGAACTGGTTAATAAAAACATTACATTGGATTTCGTGTTGTTTTATCAGTGATTGCCAGTGTCAAGTTCGTATGAATTTATACCACAGGAAAGCGACCTAAATAAACTTGGTTTCTCCGATCTCTTGTGCTTTGGCAATTGAAAATAATATGGAATATTTTAAACTTCATAGCGAACATAAGAATGTCTCTATGCTAAACATAAATGATTTTAGAGTCTAGCTGTAATTGTCAGCGAGTCCTTAGATCGTATGTCAAATTAGGAACACGTGAATGAAACAGGGATGTATGAGGGGATTTGAGGTGCTACGATTGTACCGTGTCGCGAATAAGAAACAATCTTTAAGGTTTTATTATTGTAATACAATATGTACATGTATTTTCATACAATTAGTAATAGTAATCTGACAATTTGACATCAGTAAAAGCACAAACAAAAACACTGTTTATTAACAATAATAACGCAAATATTTTCATCCAAAATTGACCCAAGTCTGACAACCATTACGGACCAAATCCAAGATGGCGACGTGCATTTCGGCTTATTGCATAAGTCGGTTAATCGGGTAAAAAGTCCCCGCAAATAGGCAACCCAATTAAGCGGAATGCATTGTATATTATATTTCTTACTATGGGTCGACAAAGAGATAAAATGAGTACTGAAATGAAAAATGCTTGCCCCATGTCCAGCAAGGTTTCATGCCTTTTGTCACTTACTCATGGTGATGAACAATGATGGCCCTATGTCCAGCAAAATTTTGACTTTTTGTAAGTGGCATGCTACCTCTGTACACCATTAAGAAGGTGATGAACAAATATGACAGCCCCATATTCAGAAAGGTTTTGATCTTTTGTAAGTGGCTGGTTACCTCTGTACACTATAAAGATGAGAGATGGCCTGTTTATGCAAAGCTTGTTGCCCATTTTCCTTTAGATCATTTTGATTTAATAAAATATTTTTGAAATCAAACGACATTAAGAAGGTGATGAACAATGACGACCCCTATAATGCTCAGAAAGGTTTTGATCTGTTGTAAGTGGCATGCTACCTCTGTACATCATGAAGATGCTGATGAACAATGACGGCCCCATGTTCAGTAAGGTTTTTGTAAGTGACTTTGTTTCCTCTACACAGCATTAAGATGATGATGAAGAATGACATCTCATGTTATCTAAAATCGCCTTATATACAGGGAAGTCAACTGACTAGAAGGAAATAAAATTGATGTAGAAAGCTAACAAAGCTGCTGTCATCAAAATCGAGTTATATCTCCAAAGGCTGGTTTCATATGATCAGATTTTGAATAATTCTGTTATTGAAACAATCCCTATGTGAGTTCCCTGTCTGGCGAAGATTGATGGTGATTATGGTGTGAAGAGAAAAATCTGTTATTTAGACCCGTTTGTCTGACTGTGTATAACTGTCCGCAGGTAAAAGTTATATAATTATTGAGCAGCATTAATACAGAATCCTCCTCTTGATCCGAACACCCAGGGTGAAAGTTCCCAGTATTAATTAGTTTTTTGCCCACCAGCAATTGCTACGAGTGGATAGTTGCCAATAACAACTCCAGCTCTACTTCATCATATCAAACATGAATTCCCAACCGAAAAATATATATAAATATCTCTATGGTGACCAGGTCTCATCATTCTGACCCCAAATTCACCACCATGCCATATGTTTCTCGTTTATTCTTCTTTTATATACATCAAATTTTTATCTTTGGTACCAAATCGCCTAGCCAGAATACCCTGTTACCACCATCCCAGTTTGAAACATAATAAGGATTACCAGGATTTAACATCAAACGTTTTTCTTTAATGAACTACTGTGAAGGTTATTGACTTTTTCTGTTATTTTCTATGAGGATAAAACCAAAATCCGAAAAAAGGAAGATACATGTGAAAATAATTAGCCAAAAATAAACCCCTGCTCACAAAGAAACCTCCGTCTTCATTTTTTGCAGGATCATTAATCTTAAAATGGTAGGCTGAAATTTTTTTTTACAAAAGAAAAGCCCCCCCCCCCCCTCCCCCCCAAACTTTACTATAGGAGGGGGCACATTTGAGGATAAACATGGTAACTGAGAAAAAGCATGCTTCATTTAATAATTTCTGCAAAAAGGAGACATTCTTTTTCATTGAATTGTTTTGTTAATTTAAACCACAGAAATAAGAACCTGCTGAATAAGAAGACCTTACATGATATGAACACTGTGACTGCTTGGTCTGCAGGGAAAATATTGAAGTTCGGCAAGCACATAGTTTTTTACATTCAGATCTTTTAGTATGGTAAGCTAATGTCATTAGAGGTTCATAACGAGCAAACCTAAATAACGCCGTAAATAATTACTGGTAACAGCTTTAACTATCATTGTGTAATTAATGGTAAATTACAATTTTTATTTCATCGTTAACACTAACGACACCAACACTATCCTGATGTCACAAGTTTCATTCCACTCTGAATTTAACTAAGAACTCATCCACCATTTGAAGAAAAAAATTGAATACAGCATTAATTATAATCAAGTATGCGTCAGCTCATACATATAAAACATGGCATCATTAGCGATACAAATCCCTTCTGAAACCAAGTATATTCCAGACGAAATATCCAGTAATAGACCATGGTGAGAACTTGTTGGGGGTACCTTCACCATACTTGACCAATAACCAAGTCTGAAAATCTGTTTAAGAAGCATACTGAGTATAATATTGCTAAAGCAATACATATATGTCCCCTCCCAGCCTTGCTAGTTAGTGACCTTGACCTTGACCCAAAATCCCTCAACCTTGAGTTTGTCTAAGCTTCATGGTCCTTTGTATCTGTATTAAGTTTTATCAAAATCCTTCAAGGAATAATTAGCCTTAAAGCACTGACAATGATGTTCTTAAAATAGCAACAGTTGCATGCATATGACCTTGACCTTGACCCAACCCTGAAACTCAAACTTGCCCAAAATATAATAGTCCTTTGCATTTGTGTTAAGTTTGATTAAAATCCCTCAAGGAATGAATCCACTAGAGTGCATGCTGTCAAGGATTTTCTAAAAATAGAAAGTGACTTTTTTTAAATTAGATCTTGACATAACAACCCTGAAACTCAAACTAGTTGAAAATATGTTGTTTTTTTTGTATTTGATTGATTAAGTTTTAACAAAATCCCTCAAGGAATGAAGCTGCTAGAGCACTAACATGATTTTATAAAAATTGTAACAGTAACCTAGACGTTGACCATGCACACAACCCTGAAACTCAAACTTGTCAGAAATATCATGGTCTTTGATTTGTATTTATTTTAAGTTTGATCAAAATCCCTCAAGGAATGAATCTGCTTGACCACTGACAAAGATTTTCGAGAGAAAAAAAACTGTGACCTAGATCTTGACCCGACAATTACCCTGAAACTCAAATTTCTCTGAGATCAAGGTCTTTTGTATATGTGTGAAGTTTGATTAAAATCCCTCCTGGAATGAAGCTGCTAGAGTGTTGACAATTGGCATTACGCTTGTACATGACGGCTATATAACAGTCACCCCAAGTTTCGCCAGTAAAGGGACTAAAACAATGAAGTCACTATATAGAGTGCCGACAAAGACTTTCCAAAACTAGTGCTAGTGACCTTGTCCTTGACCTTGGCACCCTGAAACACAAACTCCTTCATTTTCATACTTGATCATTAATGAAGTTTGATCAAAATCTGTTTAAAATTGAAGTCACCACAGTGCTGACAAATGGTGAATGTACGTATGTATACACACAAACAATCGCAATGCCAGAATCAGTATGAGGATGGGAGAAATGGTTTGTTATAGAGACCTTAAGAGAAAAGTAAAAATTTTGTAATTTGGTAAGGAGGCTGACAAACCACAATGTTCATGACCCCAAACTTGCTCTTTATGATATCAAATTATATGTGTTAAAACAGTTAAACTTTCATAAACTTTATAACTAAGTATTCTAATTAAGAAAATTTCCTCAATTTTTATGATAGATAAATACATCATCAGGCCTCTTTGACTGTTCAATTGTCTTTTAGCTGTCATGTTGTCATTTCTTGTTATAATTTGTAGGTTCTTTAAAGTTTTATTTACTGTAAATATAATTTGTTCAAATTTATGACAGGAAAATATCATTTCCTAAGTTCATTATATTTTCAAAATTGAGGTTTTTGTAGTAAAACCAATGTTTATGATATAATACTCACCACCATATAGATAATAGCGTATCGCCTCCGGCAGCCCATAATTTGCAAAAATGAAAATAAATATCCCGTGAGAGGACCCTTAATGCCCGATACGAACGCACCGCACATGACCCAAAACCTCACTTCCGCAACCAAATAAATTGGATGAGGAGACGAGGGGAGGAGGGTGGGAACTCTAGTATATGGTGGTGAGTATTATATCATAAACATTGGTTTTACTACAAAAACCTCAAGTTTATTTCAATAATAGCTCACCACCATATAGATAATAGCGAATTTGTCTTACCGTAGAGGAGTCTCCGAGGACAATGACCTCTTGAAAAGACAGCAACAAAGACATCAGTTAACAAGAGGCCCATGGGCCTTAACGGTCATCTGACAAACACTTACACTTACAGCAGGGACACACACCCCAATCCAGCATTATTACCATAAATTATTTATCGCAGCCAGTTATGTTTTAGATCAAATTTGGTGTTTATCCATTTAGCTTGTCCAGGAAGAGCAGCATCATAAAGCAAAATTTTAGCCTAGTTCCCATTTTTGGGGCATGCCCCTCTGTCCCAATGGGTCAGACAAGACTCATTTATATCAATTAGGATTGCCTTTCCCCAATGATGTTTCATACTAAATATGGTTGTAATCAATAAAGGCATTAAGGAGGAATTGCATTTTTAAGAAATGTTTAACCTAAGCACTCCTTTTGCCCCATCTTTTTTTCCCCAGGGGTCAAACCTGTCTCATTAAAAAATATGATTGCCGTCACCTAATATGTTTCACATCAAATTTGGTTGTAATGCACCAAAAGGTTAGGGAGGATTAGGATTTAACAGCAAATATTCACCAAAGTTCCTATTTTGGGGCCCTGCCCCTCAGGCCCCAGGGGTCACACTAGCCTCGTTTATATAAAATATGACCACCCTTCCCAAAGGATGTTTCACACCATATTTCGTATTAATCCACCCAAGGGTTAGAGAGAAGTAGATTTATAGCAAAAATTCACCAAAGTTCCCCTTTTGGGGCCCCGCCCCTCTGGCCCTAGGGGTCAAACCAGCCTCATTTATATAAAATATTATTGTCCTCCTCCAATGATGTTTCACACCAAATTTGGTAATAATTCACTATGGGTGTTAGGAGGAATAGGATTTTATAGCAAAATTTCATCAAAGTTCCCCTTTTGGGGCCCCGCCCCTCTGGCCCCAGGGGCCACACCAGCCTCATTTATATAAAATATGACCACCCTCCACCAATGATGTTTCACACAATATCTGGTTGAAATCCACCAAAGGGTTAAGGACGAGTAGGATTTTATAGCAAAATTTCATCAAAGTTCCCTTTTTTGGGCCCGTCACTCTGGCCCCAGGGCTCACACCAGCCTCATTTATATAAAATATGACCACCCTCCCCCAATGATGTTTCACAACATATCTGGTTGAAATCTACTAAAGGGTTAAGGAGGAGTAGGATTTTATAGCAAAACTTCATCAAAGTTCCCCATTTGGGGCCCCACTCCTCAGGCCCCAGGGGTTACACTAGCCTCATTTATATAAAATATGACCGCCCTCCCCAAATGATGTTTCACAACATATCTGGTTGAAATCCACTAAAGGGTTAAGGAGGAGTAGGATTTTATAGCAAAATTTCATCAAAGTTCCCCTTTTGGGGCCCCGCCCCTCAGGCCCCAGGGGTCACACCAACTTCATTTATATAAAATATGACCGCCCTCCCCAAATGATGTTTCACAACATATCTGGTTGAAATCCACTAAAGGGTTAAGGAGGAGTAGGATTTTATAGCAAAATTTCATCAAAGTTCCCCTTTTGGGGCCCCGCCCCTCAGGCCCTAGTGGTCACACCAGCCTCATTTATATAAAATATGACCGCCCTCCCCAAATGATGTTTCACAACATATCTGGTTGAAATCCACTAAAGGGTTAAGGAGGAGTAGGATTTTATAGCAAAATTTCATCAAAGTTCCCCTTTTGGGGCCCCGCCCCTCAGGCCCCAGGGGTCACACCAACTTCATTTATATAAAATATGACCGCCCTCCCCCAATGATGTTTCACACCAAATTTAGTTGTAATCCACCCAAGGGTAAAGGAGGAGTAGGATTTTATAGCAATATTCACCTAAGTTCCCTTTTTGGGGCCCCGCCCTTCTGGCCCCAGGGGTCAGACCAGCCTCATTTATATAAAATATGATTGCCCTCCCCCAATGATGCTTCAAACCAAATTTGGAAGTAATCCACCCAAGGGTTAAGGAGGAGTAGCGTTTTGAAAGAAAAAGTTTACGGATGGCGCACGGCGCACGACGCACGGCGCACGGCGGACGACGACGGACGAAGCACGATGACTATAGGTCATCCTGACCCTTTGGGTCAGATGACCTAAAAACCCCTTAAGGGTCTGGGATATTTACAATAAAACTCTTTAAAAACAGAAACCGCAATGGAACCTCCCTAAGGATTGACTGGGGGACAAGTGACTGACTGAGCAGTGACAAGAGGACCCAGAGAATATAACCCATCTGCATGGGAGGACAGCGACCGCAGGTAGAAGTCTGCAAAGGTGTTGCGGCCTCGCCAAAAGGCAGATGCCATGACCTCATCATATGAGGTTCCATTGAGAAAAGCCCAAGAGGCAGATAGAGCCCTAACTTCATGTGCCCTAACCCGAACACTGTCACGAGTCTCTGCAGTAGACCCCTCATAGGCTTTCTGAATAGTTTCACAGATCCACCTGGAAATAGTCTGAGAAGATATATCAGACTGCTTTGCCTTGATGGACAAGAACAGACGAGGTCTAGGACCCTGCTGCCCCCCCTTAGTTTTATCAAGATAAAACTTCAAAGCCCTACAAGGACAAAGTAGCAGATCCTGATCATTGGAACCAGAGACAGCCTTTAAGGCAGGAATCTTAATAGGATCTGGTGAAAAATTGGGAACCTGGTTTTTCGCCAAGAAGGAGGGGTCAGTGAGAAGGGTCACTAGGGAATAGTTTCGTGACCACCTGAGACATGACGGAGAAGAAGAAAGAGCATGTATTTCACTTCTCCGCCTACCTGAGGCAAGTGCAATCAGGAAAACAGTCTTCCAAGAAAGGAACTTAACAGAAGCAGAAGCCAAAGGCTCATAAGGAGACCTTGTAAGAGAGTCCAAAACTAAAGCCAAGTCCCACTGGGGTGTCAAGATTCTTACCTTAGGCTTCTCCAACGAAAAAGACCTGAGGAGATTAGAGAGAGTGGAACATGTTCCAACATCTGAACGACCCCGAAAAGAAAATACATTGGCTAAGGCTGAACGATAGCCTCGAATGGTGCTAGGCGCTAGTTCCCTAACCCTAAAAAGGTAGAGGAAAAACTCCGCTATTAACTGAATAGAGGCACCGAGTGGATCAATCTTCCTGCTGATACACCAACTGCAGAAGACTGACCATCTGGACTCATAGATGGCAGATGAGGAAGATCGAATAGATCTTGTGATGCCATCGGTAACTTCTGCAGAAAAACCTGCCTGTAAGAGACAGACCGAGATAGCCTCCACGCGTGAAGGTGTAGGGTGTTCCGGATTGGGGTGAAACTGTCTGGATTTGGGCTGGCTGAGGAGATTCCACCTGGCCGGAATGGCCAAGGGGAGATCTACCAGCAAATCCAGAAGAGCCGGAAACCAAGGCTGTCTGGGCCACAGAGGTGCTATCAGGAGAACCGAGCAATCGTGATTCCTGACCTTGTGAAGTACCATGCCCAGGAGGTTGAATGGAGGGAAGGCATATGCCAGAAGACCCTCCCAGCTCAGGGATAGAGCATCTACTTCCCATGCCAAAGGATCCGGAACTGGAGACACGAACGTCTGAATCTGGAAATTCAGAGCTGTGGCAAACAGATCTACAAGAGGAGTCTCCCAAATCATGCAGATGGCCCTGAAAATAGACCTGTTCAGGGTCCATTCTGTGATAACTGGACTCCGTGATCTGGATAGCGTGTCTGCTAAAACATTCAGGTGCCCTGGAAGATGCCTCACTGAGAGGGACAGACCCATATCCTGACAAAGAAGAAGAATCCTGATAGTGAGGGCACATAGCTTGTGAGACTTTGTACCCCCCTGATTCTCCAAATAAGCTACCACTGTAGCATTGTCTGTAGCCAGACAAATGGACTGATCCTGCAGCAGAGGCTGTAGGGACTGAATGGCTAGCAGAACTGCTCTCATCTCCAGCACATTGATGTGTTCCTGGAGTTGAGCCCCCTGCCAGACCCCTGAACGACACTGACCGTTGAGGTAGGCACCCCAACCCGTCATAGATGCGTCCGTATACAGAGTTACTGTAGGGGACGCTCTCTGAAGAGAGACGCCCTTCAAAACATTGGCCTCCAAAGCCCACCACATGGCCGAGGCCTTGACGGAAGCTTCCAATGGAATCCGAGCATCCCACTCGAGGGATGCAGGTTTCCATTTGGAAAGAAGAAACATCTGAAGAGGGCGAATATGGAGCCGACCCAGGGGTACGACATCCGAAAGGGAATTGAGGAATCCGAGAAGCCTCAGAAACCACCTGACCTGAATATAGTCCAGACTGTTGAGCAGAATAACCAACTCCTTGGCTTTCTGGAACTTGGACTGAGGAGGAAGAACGAGGCCCCGATCCGTAAGGAAACGGTTTCCCAGGAAAATGAAGTCCTGGGATGGAAGAACCTCTGATTTCTCCCGTGAAGGGATAAAACCTAGGCGTAGAAGAGTTGTCAAGACCGACCTGGTGCTGCAACGCAGAGAGACTGGGTCTATATGCAGCATCAGGGAGTCGTCGAAATAAATATGGATATCTACTCTGCGACTGTGTAAATAGCCCACAACCACCTGAAGTAGCTTGGTGAACACCAAAGGGGCGGTGGTCAGACCGAAGGGCATGGCCTTGAACTGGAACACTCTGCCCTGAGAAGTGAATCTCAGGAATTTCCTGACCGATTTCTTTATCGGTATATGGAAATAAGCGTCCTTGAGGTCGATTGAGGTCGCCCACATACCTGGAGCTACCGAAGTCAAGATACTTCGAGGTGTCTCCATTTTGAAGTGTGGCGAGACTACATGCTTGTTGAATGCACTGAGGTCTATAATCGGACGCCAGGCCCCGGATTTCTTCTTGACAAGAAACATCCGGGAGTAAAAGCCTGGAGTCCAGAGTGACCTTGGAAGCTCCTCCACAGCACCCTTGGCTATCAAGGAATTGACCTCGTCTAAGAGGGCTTGAGCCTTCTCTACATTGCCTGGTGGAGGAAAGAAGATAGGGTCCACAGACAGAGGAGGATCCTTCAAGAGAGGAACACCTAGACCCTCGGAAACCACCGAAATTGCCCACTTGTCCTTGGTGAGCTCCTTCCATTCTGGTAGGAAGGAGGATAGACGACCCCCGACGGGAAGATCTGGCTTTGGAAGCTGGAGACCTGACTATGGATCGTCTAATGGGGAGGACAAGTGACAATGAGGAACCGAGGGACTGAAAGAGTCAGGAACTCTGTCCCTTCTTGCTGGGATTCTTCTTTCCACCCCTTCCCCCTCTGTGACTCTGACTGCCCCGACCCCGAGAAGAGTGCCCACCTCGAACAGCCGAAGCTACAGGAGGCTGAGTCTGAGTCTGAGACTGAGTTGTCTGAGCACCCCTCTTAGGCTTACCTGGACGCTGCATCCGGCCAGGTTTAGGCTTAGCCCTAAGCTTCTCAAGCCTAGCTGAAGCCGCCTTGTCATTGTTGACTCGGTCCATGACAGAGGTGAGAATACCTCCAAACATTTCTGAGCCAGACAAGGGAGCAGTCATGAGATCGGAAATGAATGGCTCACCTACCGCTAGTCTGGGCTTCAGAACTGCGGCACGGCGGGCCAAAACAAAATCAGCAAGAACTGCCAAAATGAGCGCGGTTCCATCCATGTGGGCCCGGTTCATGGCCTTGCTGAGTTCAGCCAGAAGCTTAGTCTTGTTAGGTAGGCTCTCCTCAGAATGAGAAGATGCTACGAACAAAGCAGAGGAAAAAGAATCTGCATAAGCCAGCACATGAATGGCAAGACGAAGCAGTCTTTCCATGCGACTATGCTCCTTAGGAGATAAATGAACAATATCATTTGATCTCCCAGGCCAGCGATGGTCTAAGATAAGATCCACCTTGGCTGGAGTAGGTTCAACTGAGGAATTGTGCACAGAATATCGAGAAGGACTAAACCCCTCGATATCGCTAACCCCCAGAAGCAAACCAGAAAGATCCTGCTTCCTATTAGAAGAACCTTTGGCCTGCAGAACCTTTTCAATTTGGGCCAATGCTGAAGAGACCATAGTCCCTTCAGCCAAAGACCTACCTGATGCCTTAGCTTCTGGCTCCGAGGGAAGAAAGGCACTTAAAGTTGAAGTCCTTTCTGGGAGGCTAGAAGCAGAGGGAGGGGGACAAAATTCAACTCCCAAAAGGGAAGCAACCTCCAAACGAAGGCTACGAAAGGAATCAAGATTCCTCTCTGCCGGAGATGCAGCCAGACCTAAATCTGAGTCGGGGTTATCAGCCTCAGAGTGAAAAGACTCATGATCTGACCCCTCGGTAGGTACTGATGGGAGCCAAGAGCGAGTCTCGGCATCCACATCAGACCAAGCATCCAACGACAGAGTGTCCCCATCATCAGGCAAAGTCAGCTGACCAACATCCTCAGTCTTGGACTCCTCAAAATCCATATCCTCAGTCTCCTGAAGATCAGTTTGAGGAGACTGGCCAAAACTGGAGGTTGACCGAGACACAGTCTGGTCTGGAGCCTCCATTCTCCTACACTTAGAAGCAGAAGAAAGGCCAGCACTAAGATGAGAGAAGTTGACTTTACGCTTAACCCTACTGGGAAGCGATGACCTGGGAGTCTCAGCCAATGTCTTCGGGGGACGGTGAACCCTTTTAGACTTAACAAGGCGTGAGCGAGAAGGGGGGGGACCCAACTCAACACCTGACTGATTATAAACAGCTGAGGAAACCCAAGGTTGACCAGTGTAACCTGGAAAGGTTTGACCATACCCAGGGTATGGAAATCCCATAGACTGGGAGGGGCCCCAGTGTTGGCCGAAGCCAGAATACTGGGGAGAAGGCAACATTCCGACACCCGCAGGACCAGGAAATGAATTGCCCCCTACTGGAGACCTGCCTGGCCAATATGGCTGAAAATGGCCAAAATTGCCAGGAGACTGCAAACTACCACCTAACCCGGGTGCAGAATGAGGGTAGGGATAAGGTGGGGGGTGCCCTGGAGCTCCCATAAACCCCACTGAGCCAGGAGCTCTAACTGGAGGAGGACCAGATAGAGGCAAGGCAGACCTAGGAACCGACGGGTGCATTACCCCGGAACCCAAACCAGACTCAAAATACGGTAAACCAACGCCTGGGAGTGAAACAGAGACACTCCCAGCTCCTAGTGCAGCCTCTCCAGAACCACCGTAAAAACTGGCAGTACCAGCCGGCCTACTGTCAGTGGGTACGCCGGCACCCCTCAATGGGGCCCGGGTCGCATGACTGGCCTGTTCAGTAACCATTCCGCTAACGGAGATGGTACCTGGACACTCGCTCCCTTCGACCTCCAAGGAGATTCCCGGGTGAGTGCCCTTCTGATGACCGATAGAACCTAAAGGCCCTACCGCCTCAGAAATATGTGTGTGAATAGGCTCCTCTGTAGCCAAAGAGCGCCTACCACTGTGAGACAAAATTACTTCCCCTTCAGGGGGTAAAAATGCCTCACTGCCAGGTGGGAGGCTGACAACAGCACCACACTGGACTTTAGGTTGACGTTTACTGTCTGCCCCAGACTTAGCACCCTTATTACGGGCGACAGACTGATGGGACAACACCCTGTCCCACAAAGTGTTTGACCATGTCAAACAGACGGAACACATGTTGTCCCGGGAGCAGCCTCGGCAGGTAGAACAGGTGTCATGGTCATCCCCATCGAGGATGACATGACCGCAGTCTCCTGACCGAGTTTTTGGACCCGAAGTAAGTCTCTTACCTCGCATTCTGCTAGGCGGGCAGCTTCCAGCAAACGAGAAAATCCAGCCAAAAAAAACGGAAGAAAAATCCACCGATAAAAATTACGGAAAAACGTCCCGTAAACTGGAAATAAGTACAGAAAAGTACAAAATGAAAAAGAAATAAAACAACTGAGTTGACAAAAGCAAAACGGTAGCAAATAAAGCGAGAAAAATAGACACCGAAGTGGTCTACTAGACCGCGGTACCGTAGCGAGACAGTCCATGTGTGCAGTAACCACTCGACACAAAAGACGAAATACGGCACACAAACGGACTGACAGTTCAAACGAAAATGAAAAACTTGTCAACCAAGATGAGAATAACAAATTACGAAAGCAAAGCAAAAGAAAAACTAATGAAATGCAACGAAAAACCCTGGGAAAATGAGCTGTCGTCAAAATCCTTCTGGGATGATGGCTGCCATAAGCGGAAGTGCGGTTTTGGGTCATGCGCGGTGCGTTCGTATCGGGCATTAAGGGTCCTCTCACGGGATATTTATTTTCATTTTTGTTATGCAAATTATGGGCTGCCGGAGGCGATACGCTATTATCTATATGGTGGCGAGCTATTATTGAAATAAACACTACATTTCAAGGGAAACCCTAACTTTACCATCACTAACAACTATTGATTGTGGCAAGAATGTGGCAAGAAATTTCGTTATGCGATCCACTTTAATTTGTTTCATATTAGATTAACTAAGACAGAAACAATATCATTTCATTTTAAAAACTTCATTTCAAGGAAAACCTTCAGCTATTCTAGCTTTCCCAGCTAACATATGTTAACTGTAGTAAGAAATATTGTGATGATTAATGACCCACCTTAATTTGTTTTATACTACCACAATCAATACATACTCTCAGTGAAACATTTAAAATATACTATGGCTATATGGACAGTAAAGTAACACTTCCATTCATACAACTTTCTCCAAATATTAAAAATAATTTATCTCCAGATAGCAGTGTTCATTATGATTAAAGCGTGTTTGTTACATTGTTAATGTTTGATATTTTATCAAAATTAACTATATTAATTAAATTTGTCTTGTTACATTTATCATCCACAGTTCATTAGAATCATGTTGAAATTCCGAAACACAATTGTTTTATATTTAAATTCTTATCTTTACGGTAGCTGAATGTGCAATGATCGTCAGTAAACTGTAATTAGAACCACAACGCTGCCAGTAAGTACAACACATTCTTTCCAATGTAATTTGTTTTGAAACAATAAGAGGGAATGAGTATAATTAAAATAATATCAGAGCTAGCAAGGAGCCAGGGCGAGAGAAACTGATCAGTTATGAGCAAAAATTTAAAACTGAAAATGAACCATTACCTGACAAATATCAAAACAGCAGTTTATACACAACACAAACAATTGATAAAAGGTACACAAAAAATTATTGTTCAAAACATTGCAACTTGTTCAGGTTTACAATAATAAATTTTTTGGCATTCTCAGGGGCTGCTCTGTTATTACTACAATACACTAAGAGCTAACATATAACATCATTATTTACAACAAAATACTTGTTAAATGATAATATAAGAAATTTAAAGAAATCAAATTCATGGGGTGATCCCCGAGCTTGAGCGATCCCAAGCTTACCGACTAAGACAGGAGTGGGGCGATCCCCGAGCTTAGGCGACCCTAAGCTGGTGGCTTGGGACAAGATTGGGGCGATCCCCAGGGACTCGAGCGATCTCGAGCTAAGAGTAGGAGATTGAAGCAATCCCAAGAACCTCGAGTGATCTCGAGTAAAGAGTCAGTAGCTAGAGTGTCTAGGTAAGAACGTGATTTACGGGGCGACCCCCAACAGGCTTTACACCGACTAGACTTAAACTAGCTGGACAAACTCCTCAAGCCACCTACACCTTAACATATACATATATATACTGAACCTGTTAAATGCTTAAAAAAGAGAACTACAAAACAACTTTACCTAATATATACATAATGAATGGGGGTAAAAAATTCCCCGAATTAAAGTCCAAATCTAAGAGCAACCCAGAAACAGATGATATGAATGAAAGAAAAAAAAAGTTAGTATGTACAACAGACAGTTTAAAAACGGACACCGAATATTGCTGCGAGCCGGCTGCCCCAACCTGAGACAGGGAGGTAGGTTTATCCAATGCTCAGACCAGCTGGCCAGTGTTGTCTCACTTGATGGCCTTATAAACTTATCCTGAACAAGTTGCAAAAAAAAAAAAAAAAAAGTCAAGAATAAAAATACAAGTATCAAAAAGGTTATAATTATACAGGTATACAACATGCACACAGCAACAAATTAAAGTAAACATCTAAATATAAACAAGTCATTCAAAGGTGGAGAAGGGGCGGAAGGCGGGAACGAAAAACACAGCTGCTGGATCAACTCTGAAAAACTTACTGATCTTCTGCAGCTTCAATTGGGGTTACCCCTTTAACGATCAATTGACCATTGGTCAATTGGGTCACGTGATGAGGGAAGAGGTTATAGGTCACGTGATAAGGGAGGAGGTTAAACTTAATAGCAGGCGACAACGGTTGTGTAGTGTACAAACAAATATTTAGGTGAACCTAAATAAACATTTTATACACAACACAAACAATTGATAAAAGGTACACAAAAAATTATTGTTCAAAACATTGCAACTTGTTCAGGCTTACAATAACAATTTTTTTGGTATTCTCAGGGGCTGCTCCGTTACTACTACTATACGCTTTAGAACAAAAATATAACAACATCATTATTTACAACAAAATACTTGTTAACTGATACTAAAGGATATGTAAATGGAAACATAAATTTTCAGGATAAAGAAATTTAAAGAGTCAAAGTCGTGGGGTGAGCCCCGAGCTTGAGCGATCCCAAGCTCACCGACTAAGACAGGAGTGGGGCGATCCCCGAGCTTAGGCGATCCTAAGCTGGTGGCTTGGACAAGATTGGGGCGATCCCCAGGGACTCGAGCGATCTCGAGCTAAGAGTAGGAGATTGAAGCAATCCCTAGACCTCGAGTGATCTCGAGTAAAGAGTCAGTAGCTAGAGTGTCTAGGTAAGAACGTGATTTACGGGGCGACCCCCAACAGGCTTCACACCGACTAGACTTAAACTAGCTGAACAAACTCCTCAAGCCACCTACACCTTAACATATACATATATATACTAAACCTGTTAAATGCTTACAAAAGATAACTACAAAACAAACTTTACCTAATATATACATAATGAATGGGGGTAAAAAATTCCCGAATTAAAGTCCAAATCGAAGGAAGTTACATAAAACAAAGATGTTACATAGTGAGAGCCCCCAAGAATGATGTATGGATATAGCCAATTCACAGAATTAATCTATACGTATACACTGAAGTGTAGTAGATTGTACACCAGTACCTACGAATATTTTATCAAGTATTCAACTTATTTTGTGCCTGTTTAATGGTGGATGGATGAGTATGAATATAACGCTTAAAGCAATCTGACTTCCATCTACCCAAGACCTGAAGAATGTGACCTTCAACTCCCGCAGCTGCTCCAGAGGTACATGCGCCTATCCTAAAGGAATGACCACTGAAAGATTTATCATTGTAACCTAATCTGTTCAGAACTTCTTTCAAGTAAATCAAAAACGTAGACCTAGAAAGAGGCTTGAACTAACTTCATTCTCTAGAAATAAAGGAGCATCAGAATTTGCGCCTTGTCTATGTCTCAAAGTTAAAAATTGACACATGGTATCAACAGGGTGCATGGGTTCATTTTCAAAAATTGCAATATTAACACCTTGACCAAAGGGATCTGTTTTCGAGTGTCTCAGTAATAAAAGAATTTTGACTGATCCTTTTCCACTTTAACATCACTAAGCTTCACAAACATATCAGTGAAAGATTTACAAGTAATTTCTCCACATCTTAAAAAACCGTAAAATGCTGTTTTAAATGCAACCGATAACATCAAGTCTAAAAAAGGTGTAAACACACCGGCATGGAGTGCAGTACAAAGGTTTTGTAAGATTGGAAAAGTAATAGGAAGGCGTTTTTGAGTTACATTCAAATTACCTTGAGTTCTTCTATTAGCTCGCAGCATATATGGCAAACGTAATAGATTGACAAAAGGGTCACCAAGACCCTGCTTAACATAGTGAAAACGTATACCAGCTAAGTATAGTTTAATGGTATCAAAACGAAGGTGTAGAGATTCTTGGCAAAAAGTTACAAAAAACATCAGAATGTCTTCGGTAATGGCCGGTAGAGTTCCTGGAAGCCACGGTGCCGTTAAACCTTGTATGGCTAGAAAAGTCAAAAAACATGACAGGACAGACTTGTAGGTTGCCAAGGTCGCCTTACTTAGAGAATTGTCCCACCAATGAGAGAAGTCATACTTCAATCCAACAATATTTCCTGCAAAGGGAGGCAGGGTGTTGCTTCTACGTCCGCATGTGGTGCCAAAACTCTGAACATGGTCATCTGCCAACGAGAAAGAGCATCAGCAATACAATTCCTAGTACCAGCTATGTGTTTAGCATGGATGACAAAATTGCATTTAGCTGCTTGTAAAGTTAGTCGTCTCATAAGTTTCATAATACTGGCGACCTTTCATCTCCCTTTACATATTATCTCTACTGTAGACATATTGTCACAATGAAAAAGAATTCTTTTGCGCGACCAAAGAGGCTCCCACAAAACACATGCCATCACTATAGGGTATAGTTCGAAAAGTGCCATAGACGTTTGTTCTTGAGTCAATTCTGGAGGGAAATGATCCTGAAACCAACTTCCTCGGTGAAAACCTCCAAAAGAAGTTGGTGTAACATCAGTAAATATCTCGAAGTCAGCAGCTAGGGTAATGTTGTCGTCCAGGAAGAATGACACACCATTCCAGGATAAAAGAAAAGATAACCACATGGCTAGATCTGAACGCACCGCTGAGTTTAGGTGAACATGGTAATGTAATTCAGTGACTGAGGTAGATAATTTAATGAGATGCGAGACAAAAGAACGACCAGTGCGTATTACCCTGCTGGCAAAATTTATGTGCCCTAAGAGACTCAAAAGTTCGCGTTTTGTACAAGTTTTTCTTAAAGAAAAAGATTCCAAAATGTCTCGAATTCTATTCACTTTCTCCCTAGGAAGCCGTGCCTCCATATTGTTTGAGTCAAGACACACGCCTAAGTATTCTAAGCACGTACAAGGTCCTTCTGTTTTGTGCATAGCAATAGGTATATTTAGTTTATGGAATATGGCCATGAACTTCTCCATAGTAGCATTAGCATCTACATGAGGTGGTTCTAAAACTAGGAAGTCATCCAGTAAATGTAAGACATTGTCAATTTTGTTAACCTTTTGCGCGATCCAGCAGATAGCCTGGGAAAGACTGTCGAAGATTTTGGGGCTTGATCTGCTACCGGACACTAGTCTGACAAAGAAATAAAATTTATGGTTCCAAGAAACTCCATGTAGAGGCCACAACTCTGGTTTGATCGGCATTAGTTTGAAGGCATCAGAAATATCTGTTTTCATCAGCCAAGTTCCCTTCCCGAGCTTTTTAATAAGATTAATAGCATCACCAATCTTCACATATTGTAAGGAATGACTATCTTTGTCTATTAGACTGTTCAGACTCGGATTTTCGGGGTCATTGTGAGGAGCAGACATATCCACAATCAAACGTTTCTTTTTCGAGTATTTGTGCTCTGCAACACCGATGGGGTTGATTCTACTATTCAAAAATGGAATGGAATCAAACGGTCCTAATAAAAAACCTTTCTGCATTTCTTTCTGTAATAAACCTTCAACAGTGTCTGGATCCTTGAGTGCTGATACTAAATTCTTACACTGAAAACTTTGAGTTGGTAGATTTAGGAATCCTGTATCAAAACCAGAAGTCAATCCGTTTAATAAAGTTGACACAAATTTAGAGTCTGGGTGGTATTGAAGGTCGTTTCTCAGTGCTGGTATGCAGATAGGTGTTGTGGCCACAAGATTTATCATCTTTTCCTGTTTTGATATCCAGTCTGTTCTAAAGGGCAGTCTTTTTTTTTTTGCGTGACTGTTCTTACAAGAAATGCACACATGTAGTTTGTTGCACGATGTAACTGAACATCCTCTCTCCCCATTAAAATTGTTACATATTTCCTTGTTACTGTGAAAGATTCTGGGTCTCCCATGAGTGTCAGTCTTACGGCTATTGACATCTTTATGTATAGATTTCTCGAACGTGGAAATATTGAGATGTGGTCCATTTTGCAGAGGGAACAATGGACAAAACGTAGACAAATGTAGAGAGCTACTGCAATAAATACACACGTGAGACTGACGGTTCGTAAAAATGTTACTGAACAGAGTGAGGTCTCTCACAGACCAGTCTACGCACACGTTATTGCACCGTTAACAAGCCGCAGCAAGCATAGAAAATTGACAGTGATACTCATAGAACCCTGCACCCGGAAAGCGGGAAGCCATATCGATTATGTCCCTTTCGTACATGTCCAACTCAACTATTCTGTGGGGAAAAGTATCACACATCACATACTTATCAGATCCAAATGCCTGTATAAATTCACCCAGACTCAAAACACGACTTAGTCTATGATCTGGTTTTGTCTCTGGATTGCTATTATCACCCGAACCTGGAAAATATGGTATTAGTAGCGCAGCAAGATTCACGTCCCTACCTGTAATGATGTTGTTTCTTAACTGCGGGGATACAGTCTCTACCAACGGAAGTGTATGAGCTGAGTAACCAAAAGTAGTACGTGTTGCGCTTGTGACATTACCTCGAAGTTGTTCAGCACTTCCAGCAGCTGCCGATGGTGAACTCGGTATGTTGTTGAATGCACTGTAAGCCGAGGAAAGCGTAAACTCCTGCAATGTTGCCGAACTTGCTGTGGTAGCGGTAGCTCTAAGTGCGTCTTGATTAACGAAGGGCGTTCCTGGGCTAATCGAATTATTAGCCGTATAAATTCTGTCCTGGATGGTGTTCTCTGTTGTAGTAGGGACGGTTGATTGCAATTTTAGTTCCAAATTGTCCACTTTACTGTTAAAAATTGACACTGACTGGGACAACGAAGATAGAACTGCAACCATGTTGTTGATATCATTGGGGCCGCCATCTTGGTTGACGTCACCCAAGGAATCATGGGATCCCGCACCTTGGCTAGAAGGGAAGTGACGCGTCCATGACCTAGTTTCGTTGGCACTGTTATCGTCAGCTCCATTTTCTCTCAACAGCCTCACAAGGGCAAAACGTCGCACATGATTAGGAAAATTAATTCCACGGTCTCTACACGAAGCTTTCAAGCGTGCAATCGTCCAGTTTTCAAGAAGTTCTGGATCGTACGGCGTCGATCTTTTGTTAAGCCTCTTCTTAGGCGCCATGTTATTAAAACGAAACTTTAAGTAGGTCGAGTCCGTATGAGGAAAAAGCACGAGGTAAATACAATCACACAGATGAATTTTCTCGCCATAAAACATGGTTACAAACGTTTTTAAACATGGTCACAAATCTTTGAGTCCAAACACGGAATTCAAATTCCCAAATTCAAGAAAGCTCCGATGATGTCGGTGATAAACACAAAGAAAATCCTTGACACAAAATGTAAACACAAACACGTGTTAAAGTTAAAACCCCGCAAAAAACGGCAGCAGCAGCGAAGTGAAAACTTATACACAGTTGAACACGATAGTATGAAAGGCAGGAATGACGTAATTACAGTAGAAATGTTCCAATAAAGAGAAACGAAAAACACAGCTGCTGGATCAACTCTGAAAAACTTACTGATCTTCTGCAGCTTCAATTGGGGTTACCCCTTTAATGATTAATTGACCATTGGTCAATTGGGTCACGTGATAAGGGAAGAGGTTATAGGTCATGTGTTTAGGGAGGAGGTTAACTTAATAGCAGGCGACAACAGTTGCGTAGTGTACAAACAAATATTTAGGTGAATCCTAAATAAACATAACAGCTCTAATTAACACTTAGATAACGTTGCCCATGTTTTCATAGTTCTATAAATGCAACCTCAGTTGAATTTAATGAGCATATTACAACAGCAAATCCATAGAGACAGCCACTTGTCTCATATACAATGTATATGCACTTAACGGCTTTGTCTTCTCATGCATGCATACAGGTATATGTGACCTTAACATAGCCATGGACTGATGAATTCTGTATCAATTATTAACAATGGTAAGCATAGTGAGCTCCCATACTCAATATGCTGGAAAATTAATTGTAACCTAGTGCTATAAATAGACACAACAATCAGAGATACTGTAAAATCATATATATTCATGGGCTTAAAATTTTGTGGTTTTCTCAAAAAATACTATTTTGTGGGAAAATGAATTTGTAGATTAAGAATATCTTCATGTACGTACTTTAAACATTTTAGTAATTCATTAGCATTTGAATTCGTGCATCAAAATTAAACCCCTCACACAAATTAATGATTTTATGTAATGACTGTTTACACAAAATTTGGTCTTCACTCATGGAAGCTCTAGACTAAATTTGGACACAAATGATTTATGTAGTGTTTAAGATATCTAAAAGAGATTTTGGTGCCCAAGATGCAAGTTTAATGATTTTATGTAAGTCTGAAACACTTCATCACAAATAGTGATAAGAAACTTAAGCTGTCAAAATGCTGTTGACCATCTTGTTTCTTTGATCAGTCTCCGAATTACACATACACAAGTAGTGATTAAGAGGAACTTGCATATGAAATTTCCGAAAGATCACTGCTCAATTTTCAGGGAATATGCAATACAAATGCAGGATTGACATATTAACCAGATGAATATACCGGTGGAAATAAATTGGTCAAAATAGATCAACAGTGATCTCTTCTATATCTCCAGTACCCAACAGAGATTGGTCACAATAAAAACTTCATCACTACACAAACCCTACACTGAGATTGGTCACAATAAAAACTTCACCACTACAACTCCTTAAAGATAAAAACTTTTTTTGGGAAAAAACCCCCCCAAATTTTTTTTCAAAATAGTTTTTCTATAAATTTTTTTTTTAAAAAAAAACCCCTCAGTTTTTTTTGAAAATTTAATTTTTTTTTGAAAGGTTTTTTTAAAAATTTTTTAAACCAAAAAAAAAAGGGGAAAAAAAAAAAATTTTCCAAAATCGAAGAAAAGCCCCCCCCCCCCCCCCCCCCCCCCCCCCCCCCCCCCCCCCCCCCCCCCCCCCCCCCCCCCCCCCCCCCCCCCCCCCCCCCCCCCCCCCCCCCCCCCCCCCCCCCCCCCCCCCCCCCCCCCCCCCCCCCCCCCCCCCCCCCCCCCCCCCCCCCCCCCCCCCCCCCCCCCCCCCCCCCCCCCCCCCCCCCCCCCCCCCCCCCCCCCCCCCCCCCCCCCCCCCCCCCCCCCCCCCCCCCCCCCCCCCCCCCCCCCCCCCCCCCCCCCCCCTTTTTTTTTTTTTTTTTTTTTTTTTTTTTTTTTTTTTTTTTTTTTTTTTTTTTTTTTTTTTTTTTTTTTTTTTTTTTTTTTTTTTTTTTTTTTTTTTTTTTTTTTTTTTTTTTTTTTTTTTTTTTTTTTTTTTTTTTTTTTTTTTTTTTTTTTTTTTTTTTTTTTTTTTTTTTTTTTTTTTTTTTTTTTTTTTTTTTTTGGGCCCAAAAAAAAATCCCCATTAAAAACCCTAACGGTTTGGTCTTCCTAAACCCCAAAAAAATCCCGGAGGGTACCTAAAAGCTACTACACAAAAACAATTTTGGTACCATAAAAACCCATACTCAAAACCCCGGGGGATTGACCATAAAAATACACACACAAAACCCAAAACCTTTTTTTCACCAAAAAATTTTTCTCAAAAAAACCCTAAGTTTTGGTAATAAAAGACCCCACACTAACAAAACCCCCCCTGAATTGGCCCAAAAAACCTCACACACAAATAATAATTTCACCAAAAGGCCCTCACCAAAACCAAACCTAATTGGCCCCAAAAGATTAAATACAAAAAAGAATTGGTCCAAAAAATAAAACCTTAAACAAACCCCCCCAATTTCCAAAAAAAAATATATAAAAACCCCTAACTGAAAATTGGTACCATGCTTATCCCCAAAACCCTACCTAGATTGGGAAACCATAAAATCCCATCACTAACAAAACCCAAAATGAGTTTGGGACCATAAAAGTTACTAAAACAAATAAAGAAAATTTTTAAACTCTCACTCCAACCCCCCGGGTTTGTCCCATAAAATACCTCATCACTACACAAACCCTACACTGAGATTGGTCACCATAAAAGACCCTCACCACTACACAAACCCTACACTGAGATTGGTCACCATAAAAGACCTCATCACTACACAAACCCTACACTGAGATTGGTCACCATAAAGACCTCATCACTACACAAACCCTACACTGAGATTGGTCCACCATAAAAGACCTCATCACTACACAAACCCTACACTGAGATTGGTCACCATAAAAGACCTCATCACTACACAAACCCTACACTGAGATTGGTCACCATAAAAGACCTCATCACTACACAAACCCTACACTGAGATTGGTCACCATAAAAGACTTCACTACACAAACCCTACACTGAGATTGGTCACCATAAAATACCTCATCACTACACAAACCCTACACTGAGATTGGTCACCATAAAAGACTTCACTACACAAACCCTACACTGAGATTGGTCATCATAAATACCTCATCACTACACAAACCCTACACTGAGATTGGTCACCATAAAAGACCTCATCACTACACAAACCCTACACTGAGATTGGTCACCATAAAAGACCTCATCACTACACAAACCCTACACTGAGATTGGTCACCATAAAAGACCTCATCACTACACAAACCCTACACTGAGATTGGTCACCATAAAAGACCTCATCACTACACAAACCCTACACTGAGATTGGTCACCATAAAAGACCTCATCACTACACAAACCCTACACTGAGATTGGTCACCATAAAAGACCTCATCACTACACAAACCCTACACTGAGATTGGTCACCATAAAAGACCTCATCACTACACAAACCCTACACTGAGATTGGTCATCATAAAAGACCTCATCACTACACAAACCCTACACTGAGATTGGTTACCATAAAAGACCTCATCACTACACAAACCCTACACTGAGATTGGTTACCATAAAAGACCTCATCACTACACAAACCCTACACTGAGATTGGTCATCATAAAAGACCTCATCACTACACAAACCCTACACTGAGATTGGTCATCATAAAAGACCTCATCACTACACAAACCCTACACTGAGATTGGTTACCATAAAAGACCTCACCACTACACAAACCCTACACTGAGATTGGTCATCATAAAAGACCTCATCACTACACAAACCCTACACTGAGATTGGTCACCATAAATGACTTCATAACTATACACAAACCCTACACTGAGATTGGTCATCATAAAAGACCTCATCACTACACAAACCCTACACTGAGATTGGTCATCATAAAAGACCTCATCACTACACAAACCCTACACTGAGATTGGTTACCATAAAAGACCTCATCACTACACAAACCCTACACTGAGATTGGTCATCATAAAAGACCTCATCACTACACAAACCCTACACTGAGATTGGTTACCATAAAAGACCTCATCACTACACAAACCCTACACTGAGATTGGTCATCATAAAAGACCTCATCACTACACAAACCCTACACTGAGATTGGTTACCATAAAAGACCTCATCACTACACAAACCCTACACTGAGATTGGTTACCATAAAAGACCTCATCACTACACCAAACCCTACACTGAGATTGGTTACATAAAAGACCTCATCACTACACAAAACCCTACACTGAGATTGGTCATATAAAAGACCTCATTCACTACACAAACCCTCACTGAGATTGGTTACCATAAAAGACCCTTCATCAACTACACAAACCTACACTGAGATTGGTCATCATAAAAGACCTCATCACTACACAAACCCTACACTGAGATTGGTCACCATAAATGACTTCATAACTATACACAAACCCTACACTGGGATTGGTCATCATAAAAGACCTCATCACTACACAAACCCTACACTGAGATTGGTTACCATAAAAGACCTCATCACTACACAAACCCTACACTGAGATTGGTCATCATAACAGACCTCATCACTACACAAACCCTACACTGAGATTTGGTCATCATAAAAGACATCATCACTACACAAACCCTACACTGAGATTGGTTACCATAAAAGACCTCATCACTTACACAAACCCTACACTGAGATTGGTTACCATAAAAGACCTCATCACTACACAAACCCTACACTGATGATTGTCACCATAAAAGACCTCATCACTACACAAACCCTACACTGAGATTGGTTCACCATAAAGACCTCATCACTACACAAACCCTACACTGAGATTGGTCTACCATAAAAAGACTTCACATACACAAAACCCTACACTGAGATTGGTCACCATAAAAGACCTCATCACTACACAAACCCTACACTGAGATTGGTCACCATAAAGACCTCATCACTACACAAACCCTACACTGAGATTGGTCACCATAAAAGACCTCATCACTACACAAACCCTACACTGAGATTGGTCACCATAAAAGACCTCATCACTACACAAACCCTACACTGAGATTGGTCACCATAAAGACTTCACTACACAAACCCTACACTGAGATTGGTCACCATAAAAAGACCTCATCACTACACAAACCCTACACTGAGATTGGTCACCATAAAAGACCTCATCACTACACAAACCCTACACTGAGATTGGTCACCATAAAAGACCTCATCACTACACAAACCCTACACTGAGATTGGTCACCATAAAAGACCTCATCACTACACAAACCCTACACTGATTGGTCACCATAAAAGACCTCATCACTACACAAACCCTACACTGAGATTGGTCACCATAAAAGACCTCATCACTACACAAACCCTACACTGAGATTGGTCACCATAAAAGACCTCATCACTACACAAACCCTACACTGACATTGGTCACCATAAAAGACTTCACTACACAAACCCTACACTGAGATTGGTCACCATAAAAGACCTCATCACTACACAAACCCTACACTTGAGATTGGTCACCATAAAAGACCTATCACTACACAAACCCTACACTGAGATTGGTCACCATAACAGACCTCATCACTACACAAACCCTACACTGAGATTGGTCACCATAACAGACCTCACCACTACACAAACCCTACACTGAGATTGGTTACCATAAAAGACCTCATCACTACACAAACCCTACACTGAGATTGGTCACCATAAAAGACCTCATCACTACACAAACCCTACACTGAGATTGGTCACCATAAAAGACCTCATCACTACACAAACCCTACACTGAGATTGGTCACCATAAAGACCTCATCACTACACAAACCCTACACTGAGATTGGTCACCATAAAAGACCTCATCACTACACAAACCCTACACTGAGATTGGTCACCATAAAAGACCTCATCCACTACACAAACCCTACACTGAGATTGGTCACCATAAAGACCTTCATCACTACACAAACCCTACACTGAGATTGGTCACCATAAAAGACCTCATCACTACACAAACCCTACACTGAGATTGGTCACCATAAAAGACCTCATCACTACACAACCCTACACTGAGATTGGTCACCATAAAAGACCTCATCACTACACAAACCCTACACTGAGATTGGTCACCATAAAGACCTCATCACTACACAAACCCTACACTGAGATTGGTCACCATAAAAGACCTCATCACTACACAAACCCTACACTGAGATTGGTCACCATAAAAGACCTCATCACTACACAAACCCTACACTGAGATTGGTCACCATAAAAGACCTCATCACTACACAAACCCTACACTGAGATTGGTCACCATAAAAGACATCATCACTACACAAACCCTACACTGAGATTGGTCACCATAAAAGACCTCATCACTACACAAACCCTACACTGAGATTGGTCACCATAAAAGACCTCATCCACTACACAAACCCTACACTGAGATTGGTCACCATAAAAGACTCATCACTACACAAACCCTACACTGAGATTGGTCACCATAAAAGACCTCATCACTACACAAACCCTACACTGAGATTGGTCACCATAAAAGACCTCATCACTACACAAACCCTACACTGAGATTGGTCACCATAAAAGACCTCATCACTACACAAACCCTACACTGAGATTGGTCACCATAAAAGACCTCACCACTACACAAACCCTACACTGAGATTGGTCACCATAAAAGACCTCATCACTACACAAACCCTACACTGAGATTGGTCACCATAAAAGACCTCATCCACTACACAAACCCTACACTGAGATTGGTCACCAATAAAAGACAAACCCTACAACTGAGATTGGTCACCATAAAGAAGACCTCATCACTACACAAACCTCACTGAGATTGGTCACCATAAAGACCTCATCACTACACAAACCCTACACTGAGGATTGGTCACCATAAAAGACCTCATCACTACACAAACCCTACACTGAGATTGGTCACCATAAAAGACCTCATCCACTACACAAACCCTACACTGAGATTGGTCACCATAAAAGACCTCATCACTACACAAACCCTACACTGAGATTGGTCACCATAAAAACTTCACCACTACACAAACCCTACACTGAGATTGGTCACCATAAAAGACCTCATCACTACACAAACACTACACTGAGATTGGTTACCATACAAGACCTCATCACTACACAAACCCTACACTGGGATTGGTCACCATAAAAGACCTCATCACTACACAAACCCTACACTGAGATTGGTCACCATAAAAGACCTCATCACTACACAAACCCTACACTGAGATTGGTTACCATAAAAGACCTCATCACTACACAAACCCTACACTGAGATTGGTCACCATAAAAGACCTCATCACTACACAAACCCTACACTGAGATTGGTCACCATAAAAGACCTCATCCACTACACAAACCCTACACTGAGATTGGTCACCATAAAAGACCTCATCACTACACAAACCCTACACTGAGATTGGTCACCATAAAAGACCTCATCACTACACAAACCCTACACTGAGATTGGTTCACCATAAAAGACCTCATCACTACACAAACCCTACACTGAGATTGGTCACCATAAAAGACCTCACCACTACACAAACCCTACACTGAGATTGGTCACCATAAAAGACCTCATCACTACACAAACCCTACACTGAGATTGGTCACCATAAAAGACCTCATCACTACACAAACCCTACACTGAGATTGGTCACCATAAAAGACCTCATCACTACACAAACCCTACACTGAGATTGGTCACATAAAAGACCTCATCACTACACACAAACCTACACTGAAGATTGGTCACCATAAAAGACCTCAATCACCTACACAAACCCTACACTGAGATTGGTCATCATAAAAGACCTCATCACTACACAAACCCTACACTGAGATTGGTCACCATAAAAGACCTCATCACTACCCAAACCCACACTGAGATTGGTCACCATAAAAGACCTCATCACTACACAAACCCTACACTGAGGATTGGTCACCATAAAAGACCTCATCACTACACAAACCCTACACTGAGATTGGTACCATAAAAGACCTCATCACTACACAAACCCTACACTGAGATTGGTCACCATAAAGACCTCACCACTACACACAAACCCTACACTGAGATTGGTCACCATAAAAGACCTCATCACTACACAAACCCTACACTGAAGATTGGGTCACCATAAAAGACCTCATCACTACACAAACCCTACACTGAGATTGGTCACCATAAAAGACCTCATCACTACACAAACCCTACACTGAGATTGGTCACCATAAAAGACCTCATCACTACACAAACCCTACACTGAGATTGGTCACCATAAAAGACCTCACTACACAAACCCTACACTGAGATTGGTCACCATAAAAGACCTCATCACTACACAAACCCTACACTGAGATTGGTTCACCATAAAAGACCTCATCACTACACAAACCCTACACTGAGATTGGTCACCATAAAAGACCTCATCACTACACAAACCCTACACTGAGATTGGTCACAATAAAAGACCTTCATCACTACACAAACCCTACACTGAGATTGGTCACCATAAAAGACCTCATCACTACACAAACCCTACACTGAGATTGGTCACCATAAAAGACCTCATCACTACACAAACCCTACACTGAGATTGGTCACCATAAAAGACCTCATCACTACACAAACCCTACACTGAGATTGGTCATCATAAAAGACCTCATCACTACACAAACCCTACACTGAGATTGGTCACCATAAAAGACCTCATCACTACACAAACCCTACACTGAGATTGGTCACCATAAAAGACCTCATCACTACACAAACCCTAACACTGAGATTGGTCACCATAAAAGACCTCATCACTACACAAACCCTACACTGAGATTGGTCACCATAAAAGACCTCATCACTACACAAACCCTACACTGAGATTGGTCATCATAAAAGACCTCATCACTACACAAACCCTACACTGAGATTGGTCACCATAAAAGACCTCATCACTACACAAACCCTACACTGAGATTGGTCACCATAAAAGACTTCACTACACAAACCCTACACTGAGATTGGTCACCATAAAAGACCTCATCACTACACAAACCCTACACTGAGATTGGTCACCATAAAAGACCTCATCACTACACAAACCCTACACTGAGATTGGTCACCATAAAAGACCTCACCACTACACAAACCCTACACTGAGATTGGTCACCATAAAAGACCTCATCACTACACAAACCCTACACTGAGATTGGTCACCATAAAAGACCTCATCACTACACAAACCCTACACTGAGATTGGTCACCATAAAAGACCTCATCACTACACAAACCCTACACTGAGATTGGTCAACCATAAAAGACCTCATCACTACACAAACCCTACACTGAGATTGGTCACCATAAAAGACTTCAACCACTACACAAACCCTACACTGAGATTGTTCACCATAAAGACTTCCTACACAACCCCTACACTGAGATTGGTCACCATAAAAAGACCTCATCACTACACAAACCCTACACTGAGATTGGTCACCATAAAAGACTTCACTACACAAACCCTACACTGAGATTGGTCACCCATAAACGACTTCACTACACAAACCCTACACTGGGATTGGTCACCATAAAAGACTTCACTACACAAACCCTACACTGAGATTGGTCACCATAAACGACTTCACTACACAAACACTACACTGGGATTGGTCACCATAAATGACTTCATAACTATACACAAACCCTACACTGAGATTGGTTACCATAAAAGACTTCACTACACAAACCCTACACTGAGATTGGTTACCATAAAAGACTTCATCACAACACAAACCCTACACTGAGATTGGTTATCATAAAAGACCTCATCACTACACAAACCCTACACTGAGATTGGTTACCATAAAAGACCTCATCACTACACAAACCCTACACTGAGATTGGTTACCATAAAAGACCTCATCACTACACAAACCCTACACTGAGATTGGTTATCATAAAAGACCTCATCACTACACAAACCCTACACTGAGATTGGTTACCATAAAAGACCTCATCACTACACAAACCCTACACTGAGATTGGTTACCATAAAAGACCTCATCACTACACAAACCCTACACTGAGATTGGTTACCATAAAAGACCTCACCACTACACAAACCCTACACTGGGATTGGTTACCATAAATGACTTCATAACTATACACAAACCCTACACTGGGATTGGTCACCATAAAAGACCTCATCACTACACAAACCCTACACTGAGATTGGTCACCATAAAAGACCTCATCACTACACAAACCCTACACTGAGATTGGTTACCATAAAAGACCTCATCACTACACAAACCCTACACTGGGATTGGTCACCATAAAAGACTTCACCACTACACAAACCCTACACTGAGATTGGTCACCATAAAAGACTTCACCACTACACAAACCCTACACTGGGATTGGTCACCATAAAAGACCTCACCACTACACAAACCCTACACTGAGATTGGTCACCATAAAAGACCTCATCACTACACAAACCCTACACTGAGATTGGTCACCATAAAAGACTTCACTACACAAACCCTACACTGGGATTGGTCACCATAAAAGACTTCATCACTACACAAACCCTACACTGAGATTGGTCACCATAAAAGACTTCACTACACAAACCCTACACTGAGATTGGTCACCATAAAAGACTTCATCACTACACAAACCCTACACTGAGATTGGTCACCATAAAAGACCTCATCACTACACAAACCCTACACTAAGATTGGTCACCATAAAAGACCTCATCACTACACAAACCCTACACTGAGATTGGTTACCATAAAGACCTCATCACTACACAAACCCTACACTGAGATTGGTCACCATAAAAGACTTCACTACACAAACCCTACACTGAGATTGGTCACCATAAAAGACCTCATCACTACACAAACCCTACACTGAGATTGGTCACCATAAAAGACTTCACTACACAAACCCTACACTGAGATTGGTCACCATAAAAGACCTCATCACTACACAAACCCTACACTGAGATTGGTTACCATAAAAGACCTCACCACTACACAAACCCTACACTGAGATTGGTCACCATAAAAGACCTCATCACTACACAAACCCTACACTGAGATTGGTCACCATAAAAGACCTCATCACTACACAAACCCTACACTGGGATTGGTCACCATAAAAGACCTCATCACTACACAAACCCTACACTGAGATTGGTCACCATAAAAGACCTCATCACTACACAAACCCTACACTGAGATTGGTCACCATAAAAGACTTCACTACACAAACCCTACACTGAGATTGGTCACCATAAATGACTTCATAACTATACACAAACCCTACACTGGGATTGGTCACCATAACAGACCTCATCACTACACAAACCCTACACTGAGATTGGTCACCATAAAAGACCTCATCACTACACAAACCCTACACTGAGATTGGTCACCATAAAAGACCTCACCACTACACAAACCCTACACTGAGATTGGTCACCATAACAGACCTCATCACTACACAAACCCTACACTGAGATTGGTTACCATAAAAGACCTCATCACTACACAAACCCTACACTGAGATTGGTCACCATAAAAGACTTCATCACTACACAAACCCTACACTGAGATTGGTCACCATAAAAGACCTCATCACTACACAAACCCTACACTGAGATTGGTCACCATAAAAACTTCACCACTACACAAACCCTACACTGGGATTGGTCACCATAAAAGACCTCATCACTACACAAACCCTACACTGAGATTGGTCACCATAAAAGACTTCACTACACAAACCCTACACTGAGATTGGTCACCATAAAAGACCTCATCACTACACAAACCCTACACTGAGATTGGTCACCATAAAAGACTTCACCACTACACAAACACTACACTGGGATTGGTCACCATAAAAGACTTCACTACACAAACCCTACACTGAGATTGGTCACCATAAAAGACCTCATCACTACACAAACCCTACACTGAGATTGGTCACCATAAAAGACTTCACTACACAAACCCTACACTGAGATTGGTCACCATAAAAGACCTCATCACTACACAAACCCTACACTGGGATTGGTCACCATAAAAGACCTCATCACTACACAAACCCTACACTGAGATTGGTCACCATAAAAGACTTCACTACACAAACCCTACACTGAGATTGGTCACCATCAAAGACTTCACTACACAAACCCTACACTGAGATTGGTCACCATAAAAGACCTCATCACTACACAAACCCTACACTGAGATTGGTCACCATAAAAGACTTCACCACTACACAAACCCTACACTGAGATTGGTCACCATAAAAGACCTCATCACTACACAAACCCTACACTGAGATTGGTCACCATAAAAGACCTCATCACTACACAAACCCTACACTGAGGATTGGTCACCATAAAAGACTTCATCACTACACAAACCCTACACTGAGATTGGTCACCATAAAAGACCTCATCACTACACAAACCCTACACTGAGATTGGTTACCATAAAAGACCTCATCACTACACAAACCCTACACTGAGATTGGTCACCATAAAAGACCTCATCACTACACAAACCCTACACTGAGATTGGTCACCATAAAAGACCTCACCACTACACAAACCCTACACTGAGATTGGTTACCATAAAAGACCTCATCACTACACAAACCCTACACTGAGATTGGTCACCATAAAAGACCTCATCACTACACAAACCCTACACTGAGATTGGTCACCATAAAAGACCTCATCCACTACACAAACCCTACACTGAGATTGGTCACCATAAAAGACCTCATCACTACACAAACCCTACACTGAGATTGGTCACCATAAAAACTTCACCACTACACAAACCCTACACTGAGATTGGTCACCATAAAAGACTTCACCACTACACAAACCCTACACTGTGATTGGTCACCATAAAAGACCTCATCACTACACAAACCCTACACTGAGATTGGTCACCATAAAAGACCTCATCACTACACAAACCCTACACTGAGATTGGTCACCATAAAAGACTTCACTACACAAACCCTACACTGGGATTGGTCACCATAAAAGACTTCATCACTACACAAACCCTACACTGAGATTGGTCACCATAAAAGACTTCACTACACAAACCCTACACTGAGATTGGTCACCATAAAAGACTTCATCACTACACAAACCCTACACTGAGATTGGTCACCATAAAAGACCTCATCACTACACAAACCCTACACTAAGATTGGTCACCATAAAAGACCTCATCACTACACAAACCCTACACTGAGATTGGTTACCATAAAAGACCTCATCACTACACAAACCCTACACTGAGATTGGTCACCATAAAAGACTTCACTACACAAACCCTACACTGAGATTGGTCACCATAAAAGACCTCATCACTACACAAACCCTACACTGAGATTGGTCACCATAAAAGACTTCACTACACAAACCCTACACTGAGATTGGTCACCATAAAAGACCTCACCACTACACAAACCCTACACTGAGATTGGTTACCATAAAAGACCTCACCACTACACAAACCCTACACTGAGATTGGTCACCATAAAAGACCTCATCACTACACAAACCCTACACTGAGATTGGTCACCATAAAAGACCTCATCACTACACAAACCCTACACTGATTGGTCACCATAAAAGACCTCATCACTACACAAACCCTACACTGAGATTGGTCACCATAAAAGACCTCATCACTACACAAACCCTACACTGAGATTGGTCACCATAAAAGAATTCACTACACAAACCCTACACTGAGATTGGTCACCATAAAGACTTCATAACTACACAAACCCTACACTGAGATTGGTCACCATAACAGACCTCATCACTACACAAACCCTACACTGAGATTGGTCACCATAAAAGACTTCACCACTACACAAACCCTACACTGGGATTGGTCACCATAAAAGACCTCATCACTACACAAACCCTACACTGAGATTGGTCACCATAAAAGACCTCACCACTACACAAACCCTACACTGAGATTGGTCACCATAAAAGACCTCATCACTACACAAACCCTACACTGAGATTGGTCACCATAAAAGACCTCATCACTACACAAACCCTACACTGAGATTGGTCACCATAAAAGACTTCATCACTACACAAACCCTACACTGAGATTGGTCACCATAAAAGACTTCACTACACAAACCCTACACTGAGATTGGTCACCATAAAAGACCTCATCACTACACAAACCCTACACTGAGATTGGTCACCATAAAAGACTTCACCACTACACAAACACTACACTGGGATTGGTCACCATAAAAGACTTCACTACACAAACCCTACACTGAGATTGGTCACCATAAAAGACCTCATCACTACACAAACCCTACACTGAGATTGGTCACCATAAAAGACTTCACCACTACACAAACCCTACACTGAGATTGGTCACCATAAACGACTTCACTACACAAACCCTACACTGGGATTGGTCACCATAAAAGACCTCATCACTACACAAACACTACACTGAGATTGGTCACCATAAAAGACTTCACCACTACACAAACCCTACACTGAGATTGGTCACCATAAACGACTTCACTACACAAACCCTACACTGGGATTGGTCACCATAAAAGACCTCACCACTACACAAACCCTACACTGACATTGGTCACCATAAAAGACTCATCACTACACAAACCCTACACTGAGATTGGTCACCATAAAAGACCTCATCACTACACAAACCCTACACTGGGATTGGTCACCATAAAAGACCTCACCACTACACAAACCCTACACTGGGATTGGTCACCATAAAAGACCTCATCACTACACAAACCCTACACTGAGATTGGTTATCATAAAAGACTTCACTACACAAACCCTACACTGGGATTGGTCACCATAAAAGACCTCACCACTACACAAACCCTACACTGAGATTGGTCACCATAAAAGACTTCACTACACAAACCCTACACTGAGATTGGTTACCATAAAAGACTTCACCACTACACAAACCCTACACTGAGATTGGTCACCATAAAAGACTTCACTACACAAACCCTACACTGGGATTGGTCACCATAAAAGACCTCACCACTACACAAACCCTACACTGGGATTGGTCACCATAAAAGACTTCACCACTACACAAACCCTACACTGGGATTGGTCACCATAAAAGACCTCACCACTACACAAACCCTACACTGAGATTGGTCATCATAAAAGACCTCACCACTACACAAACCCTACACTGAGATTGGTCACCATAAAAGACTTCACCACTACACAAACCCTACACTGGGATTGGTCACCATAAAAGACCTCATCACTACACAAACCCTACACTGAGATTGGTTACCATAAAAGACTTCACTACACATATTTAGCAATCATTACAGATTCAGTTGTTATAAGGCGATCATAGTCAGCCTGCCACAGAAAAATGTTGCATCAACTCACAAGACCTATATGATACGTAATCTTTTGATCGTAAGCTTGTTCAGCTTGGGAAATATCGCATTTATTGGTAAAATCAATAGATAAACATTCTATGTATCAGATCTCGTTGACATTTTGTGTTGATGTAGGAATTTACTTTTATAGCAACATTCTCCAGTGGAATGTGGAATTTCCTCTTGTATTATCGAGTGTTTCCGTGATAGTTATTCTCTAAACAGCACACAGAGACACATTAACTAGAGAAGTTATGTACGGGAATAGTGTCTCTCAATCACTGCAACACTAAAGGGCCCTGCCTGTTGATAGGACATATATACCCCAAACCATTTACCGTCAAACCCAAGTGAATTTCCTATTCCAGTTCTGAGAAGAAAAATGCTGCCAAGAAATCGAAAACCATACAATCAAACTTTCTCATCACTAACTCTTTATAACTCAAAGATTCTCCTTTAATCAGAGTCAAAATTCAGTTTCAACAGTAAAAATTCTATATAAAAATACTCAATTACCTGGATTATTTTGTCAAAGCATTCATTCAAAAATGTAGGATCTCCGGACAAAAATCAAATACTGAAATAATTAGTCTAATCAAAATGCCTCTGAAGAAACAACTTCATATAAGGTTTAAAAAGCTTTCCAAGTTTCAAAGAAATTGGTTGAAAAATGTTATAGGAGACCTTCTGACGAAATAAAAAAAAAAAAAATACAAATAATGAAATAAACAAAGGGCAATAACTCTTGCAAAAATAATCAAATAATGCAGGCTTTCAGGGAAACATAACCATGTATCATGTTTATAAAGCCTAGGAAGTTAAAAACAAATCGGTCAAAATTTGTAGGAAAAATTACGTAATAATCAAGCTGATGCTCACCAGGTGTGGAATTGCATGCCTTCTACCAGCTTTTTATGCCTTTCTACCAACTTTTTATGCCTTCTACCATATTTGTATGCCTTCTACCATCTTTTCATGCCTTGTACCATCTTTATATGTCTTCTACCAGTTTTTCATGCCTTGTACCATCTTTGTATGTCTTCTACCATCTTTTCATGCCCTGTACCATCTTGTTCATTCCTTCTACCATCTTTCCATGCCTTCTACCAGTTTTTCATGCCTTAATTCTACCAGTTTTTCATGCCCTGTACCATCTATTCATGCCCTGTACCATCTTTTCATGCCCTGTACCATCTTTTCATGCCCTGTACCATCTTTTTATGCCTTCTACCATCTTTTCATGCCCTGTACCATCTTATTGTGCCTTCTTTTATCTTTTTATGCCTTCTACCATCTTTTCATGCCCTGTACCATCTTATTGTGTCTTCTTTTATCTTTTTATGCCCTGTACCATCTTTTTATGCCCTGTACCATCTTTTTATGCCTTCTACCATCTTTTCATGCCATTTTTTGAGTGACTTACTATCATCATCACTATCATGTCCATGAATCACAGCACATGAGTTCTTTAACTGATACAAGTTGATGTCAAAATCACACTGGTAGGTTTGCAGCTCTTTTACCATTGGATTCCAATCAATTTGCAGCACCGTGATGAATCTAATATTTGGCTTGTGTGGTAAAAGCATATCCTATAAAAATTATCATTATACCGCCTGTGAGCTTTCAAATTGGAAATTTAATTAAAAGAAAATATCTTATCTCTGACGAACCAAATTTCTGTCTCCATGGTAACCTCTGTATAAGGTTTTATTCTGATAGAATGTTGTTGTGTGACTAAATAGAAGAAAATCATGTCAGCATATAGATGTACATGTTGTAATTTCAGTATGTAGAGATCAGTGTTACAGCAGTTCCCAAGACAACCAGTACTATGATGGCAGAATAAGTGTTATGTGGTTACCATGACAACCAGTACTATAACAGCAGAATTAGTCCTTATCTTCTATGATAAGGTATGGTTAGTAGTGATTAAAGCTTGATTCCCATTCACACATGTCATACCCTAGATAGCATCCAATTCTATATAACAATATCTTCCTGTATCTGCATATGACATTTACATGTAATATAGGGACACAGGATCAAGTCACTCTTTTATAGAATAATACTAGCATTGTTTAGCTGAGCTAAACAGCCACAGGGGGATGCAGTGTTATTTTGTAGTGGTACTCCTTGTAGCAGCTGGTGGCTACCTTATTATTATAGACATCAAACTAGAGGCCAATAGATATATAGTATGCTATCCAGAGTAACAGGAGTAAAGGTCATAACTACAACAGGAAAAACTTGACAATCGCTTATTTGAATCTGATATAATTTTATAAAATTTTATTCATAGACGTGTTTCAATCAAAAAGATAAAAGTTCAAATTATAAATACAATATTTTATGATATCTTATAAAGTATTGGGGCCCGGATTCCTTTAAATGTCATAATCTTGGCCATTATCATAATTTCTTATTCAATTGATGATCAGCTTTTGATTAATCATAATGTAAAGGGAAGAATCTTCTAAATATTCACCAGAGGAGAAGGTGCATTCCCCTCATAATTCATTCGATTTTGCAATTTTTCAAATATGCGAAAAAATTTCAAATGGCATGAAAGTATTGTACCGACTATGTGGCAGTATGATGATAAGAACAGGAGCACTGTCCCACCCAGTTTATCCCCACATAAATAACAATACAGCTCTAAAACTGTGATATATCAGGTAACGCACGGCAGGGCGTGTGTACTCTCCGAGGAAGTGATAGATCTCCTTCCCAAACTCCCGTCGTTTCGACTGCATGACGTAATCAATTAATCAAACTTTATAGTCATTAGCCTGAAACTATTCCATCACTCAGCACAGCTTTCAGGCTCCAAACACAGGTCTCCTTTTGTTTGCACAGCTGTCCTTAACAGGTCTTGATAAAGCTGTCCCCATATATAGCTTCTACCTGTACAGACATGAAACACCTGGCTACTTTTGTCTCATTATCAAAGGTCGTTACTTCAGAATGACAGACTTTTTGACACAGTTGTTACTTAAAGTCATAAGATCTATGATACTCTTGTGAAAATTTTGTCCATGCAGAGTTTTCTCGGGAAAAAACTTTCCAAGGTGAATTAAATGTAATTAAAAATACACCACAAATTGTTTGGTTTTTACGTTCATAATTATAATTAAGGCAATAGTGACGCTGCTTCTGCAAACTCATTATTATCATATTAATACTGGTTTTTTTTTCATTAAACATTATAGATATATGTTAATTAAAACAATGTTTTTGGGAGGAAAAATACCTTCAATATGTGTGACATATTTTAGATATGATGATTCCATCATATAATCTGTATGAGGTGTTGTCAATCAAAATACCTGGTATTCAGTAGCTCATCCCTTACACATCCGGGGCCGATTCCCTATTTTACCATACGAAGTAACCTTCTTATTCAATTTTTTCCTTTTACCTTGTAAGTGACATCCGTAGTGAGTCCAAATATTTGCTTTTCCATTAGAAGTGGCCTCTCCGTCTAAATCTTCCCTTTTCCATTGAAAGTGCCCTCCCAGCTCAAATCTTTCCTTTTCCATTGGAAGTTACCTCCAAGTCTAAATCTTTCCTTTTTCATTAGAAGGTACCTCCAAGTCTAAATCTTTCCTTTTTCATTAGAAGGTACCTCCCAGCCTAAATCTTTCCTTTTCCATTGCTCCAGATCTTTCCTTTTCCTTTGAAAGTTACCTCCCAGTCCATATATTTTTCTTTTCCATTGCTCCTGATCTTCCCTTTTCCATAGAAAGTTTTCCTATTCCATCGGAAGTTACCTCCCAGCCCAAATCTTTCCTTTTTCATTGTAAGTGACATCCCAGCCTATTTCCTCTACCATTAGAAGTGACTGTCCAGCCAAAATCTTAATTTGCTTTTCCACTGAAGAATACCTCCCAATCCAAATATTTCCTTTTCCAATGGAAGTTATCCCTCAAACCATCCACCAAACCACAACCAATATCCATCAAACAAAATACCTTTCAGAAATGGGAACATACATACAGATTTTGACAAATATCATAACAATCGGTGACCATCAGCCATTTTTTCAGTGAGAAATTGATCATGCACAACCAGGTTCCAATGGAACCAACACATGAAGTTTGAGAAGTTTTCTCATAGAATGTCTCCAAGGAAATGCTCCAAAATCAAGATCACAAAAAAATGTTGATGGACAGACAGATGAACCACAGACCATAGACGAAAGGTAATGTAAATAGATGATGGGCCAACAAACATTTAATTAGATATCAATTCTATTATTTCAAACATAAACAGGCTTTGTTTGGTTCATTTTGTTTAACGTCCTATTAACAGCCAGGGTCATTTAAGGATGTGTCAGGTTTTGGAGGTGGAGGAAAGCCCGAGTACCTGGAGAAAAACCATAGACCTACGATCAGTACCAGGCAACTGCCCCACGTTGCCCCTAACATAAACAGGCTACTTGTTCATGTCTATAACAACTTACCACACTTTTCTTTACTTTATTTACATTATTTAATTAAAACATAACTTAAAAATTGTGTCTCTAATTTTCAATTTGTCAACAGTAGTTAAGATTTAATGTGAATTTTAAGTTCATCTTTATATATTGTAAGATATTGGCATGCAATGAATTATATGATGATTTTTTTTGCAGGTTTAGGCCATGATTGTGTTGCTTTTAGGATGGTTTGTGTCGCTTTTAGGATGGTTTGTGTCACTTTTAGGATGGTTTGTGTTGCTTTTAGGATGGTTTAGTTTAATCACAAAATGTTGCTTTCACTTTAAAGTTAGTTTTTTAAATGTCATGAAATCATATACATGATCGATGTATATCTTATTGCTTAAAAACTTTTCGTACTCAAGAAGGACTTTTTTAGTTTGTTATTGTTGATGTTCTGTTAACACAGTTAAAGTCATTCAAGGACATTCACTCAGTACAATAAAATGTTAGTTTCCATAACGATCAACCTAATTAGTGCACCTATTCATATAAGCATGCTCCACCATGTTCTGTGAAAGAGGATTGGCGTCCATGATTAGAATTTAAAACAAATTAATAATCATCATCGTTTCATTGGAGTTCTTTACAGGTTTTATATTTTAATGAACCTGCAGCTGTCAATGTTTTTGCACCAAGAAGCCTTTCCCTTGCTAATTTCCCAGGAGATTTAATTGATTTCTATAAATTCAATCAAGATTCCTTTAAAACACCAAGTAACATAAATTAGGAATTTATCATAGTTGATTCTTTTGGTAATTATTCATTGGGTGTACTTAATGAAAGTGAGGTCGAATACATATACACCAATATAATGTTAAGTACAACGTACAGAATGCCACAAAATACATGGTGGTAAAAGCTAAAAACTTCCACGACAGTGCAGAGTCTCATGGGTTTCCAACCATGACATATCTATTATACCCTTATTACTATATAAGCACACCACACCTGGTTATCTGGGAATATGGATGGGTGTACTTGAATAAAGTGCATAAAAGGTTATTCACTTCACTGGTAGGTCAGACAGTTTGATAACTTTATAAGAAAACATGTTCCAGAGAAGTATCATAAACAAAAACTTTCTTTGTCTTGTTTACAAATTGAATTTTTAAAAAAAAAAATTCAAGATTTATGTAGACCTTGAAGCAAAGAGAATATACAAACATCTTAAGTCTTGTGAAGAACAGCCTTGGTCAGACGATGTTCTCTAATTACAAATAAAAAGTTTTCCAATAATCTGTCAACAATGTAAATCTCAGCGATTGTTCGGATATGTAAAAAACAGCCACCTGAAGTTTAGCAGGTGATGTTCCACCCAAGTGGAATATTCATTAACATGGGAAAAACATCTATTATTGAATTCTATTTTATTGATTTCCTACTGTTAAATTGTGTACTCACTATACTGTTTCCATTGGTTGTTCTAACATTCATTTTATTGTTTAATTAATAAGGTCATGCCTTAATAATTAAAGACCAATCTATACCACACAATATATCATCAATTTAATAATACTGTTCTTTACTCCACCATTTTGTCTAATTATTGGTGCAGCATCCAGAAAGGGGGCCGTGATAACTGAGTTGGTAAGAGTGCTGGCCACGTAACCTCTGGTGAAGGTTCCAGGTGCGTGGTTTGATGCTCCCTACTTGTGTTGGTTTGTGTTTCTCAGGAAGCCGAGAAACGGGCAGGTCTGTGCTGTCGTGGTTGTGTCCTTGGGCAAGACCATTTACCCTAATTGCTCTGGATGACATGCGACAGGCTTTCAGTTCAGTGAGGTAGTCACCAACTACTACAAGGAGACCATGTCTCAAAATGACCTTGGCTTATCCCAGCAAACAAACAAACAAGCAAGCATCCAATGTTTAAAATTCAAATAAACAAGCAAGCAAGCATCCAATGTTTAAATTTCAAACTTGTTAAGCTTACAATGGTTTCCTCACATGACAATAGCCTCTCCAAAGCACTAGCCTTTTTGTCTCATGATTTTATCTCCAATATGTTACACTTGAAGACAAATGTCCAGGAACCAATTTCTCTATAGCTGTTTATAATGAGTGTAACTCTGACACAGTGTATTATAGTAGAAATATACCCCCTGCTGGAAATTACAGGCCGAATCCATAGAAATTAAATCTAGGTTGTTAACGACTAAAACATGCTAAACAGATCAGTTGTGTTATATTCAAGTTTCACTTGAAATTCAAAACAACAGCAATAGAATGAGTTTGTTGCACAAAGCCTTTTAAATGCAGCTGTAATTTAAGCGTAAACTAAGAATATGTATTGTTATTTTCTATGGAAATAATTTTTTTTCTCAAAATAATCGTCTATCTGTTCAACTTATTCTTTTTGATTTCACAAATGAAATTGAACATACAGATCATCATAGTATGATTTCACTAACAGCTCCCTATAGATTTAGGAACTGCAAGATCATAACATCAGAACTTTTTTACAAACATAAAGCAGAGAAACAAATAGATAACACACAGAGCAAAAAACAAGACAGAGTTTTGCTTGCTGGGTTTATCACCCTGTCCTCAACCATGATTCTTTTGAGGCAGAGTATCATTGTAGTAGCTGGTGGCTACCACACTTGAGAATAAATGGGAGACAAATTCAGAGCAATAGGGGTAAAGTGTCTTGTTCAAACAGAATACAATGGTCAGAGAAAAGCATGGTCCATGATCTCAGAGCTAGGAGGAACAAGTCTCCCTTAGGAATCGAACACTCAGCTGAGATCTTCACCTGTGGCTGTTTTACTGATTGAGCTTTGATCGGCCCTATGCAATGCACACACAGAATAAACTGATATCACATAGACTGACTACACAGTTTGATATCCTGTGTATGCAGCAGTACTACTAATGCTAGATTTTCTATAATGAAGTTAGGCTGCAGCGTAAAATGAACATAGCTGAGAACTTATTGGATCACAAATCAATATGAAACAGTGTTAACTGATGATATATCATTTCTGGTCCTAAAGGACTCTGTGTGCTGTGCTCATTTTGGAAGAAAATATCAAGTGCATTACAACCCAAGAGGGACCCGTACTTTACCCGATTTTATTCCTATCCAGGCCAAACGAGACATAAAAGGTACCGTTTGCAGGCATGTCACTCACGCAACTTAGGAGTCAGGTGATAGCAAACCATTAATAAATCAATTATATTGGGGATACATTGAGGAAAAGTAAATCTTAGCTGTAGACATTGTAGAAGAAAATTTATCAACATTAAAGAAAAAGATTTTTGCAGCTGTTGAATTTGCTAATTTTGTAACGAAGAAAAATATTAGCTTATTATCTTTTTATATCGTGAATTCTAACATGAATCATTTGTAGCATTTACCAAGTGATCATTTGGAATGAGGGTATTATGTGTGTAACTGTACTACGACAGGTTTAATCCCCAGACAGTCCCACTGCTTTCCCTGCAGAAGTGCTGCATGCTCTTTAATGACATGATAAAGTAAAGGTGGTACTATACAGCATGCCTCTTAAGTCATTCATTGAAAACAGAAAAACAATTGACAATAGCAGTAATAAATGAAGCAAAATGTTTTAAATTAAATTGATCACCTTTTATTTAGAACAGGGCCTTAAGAATTGTATACTGAAAGAAAAAAATCAGCCATACACTCAATTTGTATGTTTCTGCTGATTTTTGGTTATCTTGACTTTCAATGCATTTGAATGATTTCTTTGTTTGATTGGAGACCAAACTTTTCATATTATACTGCATTGATCTAAGCAGATGCAACAATAGAGTCCACTTTCTGGTAGATTGGAAGTTTACATGCCCATGAAAAAACTTAACAAAATGCCACACAGGTATTCAAAAGATGCGTTTGATGTCTGTGGACATCTGTCCTTTTTGGAAAATAATTATTCCCTGTGCTATAACATAATTATTAATCATAACAGTTTGTTTGTTTGTTCATTTGCTGGGTTTAATGCCCCCTGGAACAGCCAGGGTCATTTTGAGGTAGTGTCTGCTTGTAGTAGCTGGTGACTACCTCACTGAACAACATAAGGCCCATTGCATACCATCCAGAGCAATTAGGGTAAAGTGTCTTGCCCAAGGACACAACCTCAACAGCACAGACCAGTCCGTTTCTCAGCTTCCTGAGAAGCACAACCTGACATAAGCAGGAGGAAACAAGCCTCTGTGGACATGTTTATATAAATCATAACAAGTCCCTGTGGACATGTTTATATAAATCATAACAAGTCCCTGTGGACATGTTTATATAAAACATAACAAGTCCCTGTGGACATGTTAATATAAATCATAACAAGTCCCTGTGGACATGTTTATATAAATCATAACAAGTCCCTGTGGACATGTTTATATAAAACATAACAAGTCCCTGTGGATATGTTAATACAAATCATAACAAGTCCCAGTGGACATGTTTATATAAATCATAACAAGTCCCTTTTTGACATTTTGATATCACATTACAGGGTGTGGACTAGCTGTTAATATAATGCCAACACTAGAAATCTGATGTAACGGAAAGTTTACTGAGGTGGAACAACACATTACATCACAGGAAACATAATTACAGGCTGAGTGGCTGGAATTATAGCATTGTCCACGGTGATTATGATGAAACAGCAGGGTATAACTACCTCAGTTTGTAAATAATACCATATTTACCCTTCACATATTAGCACCTTCTAATCTATATTTCCGGCAGAGATTCATCAATTAGTACACAAATTAAACTGATGACAAATGGACGTGTAATGGCCATCTAAACAAACCCTTCAATCTCCAAACTTGTTGTCATAGATTCCACTTTCTGCTGAAATGCAATTGTAAATGCTAGTAATTAGGGCTCTCAATCATGCTAAGAATTATTGGTAGTGAGCTATTCATGATTATATGTTTTTGAGTGACATTTCAAAGGTCAATGCTAAAAGAAATTTATTTTATTTCTTAAATTATCAAAATGTTATGCATATAAGGTGATTTATGATTGTCAATAAAGGAGCAGAAAATATATCTAGGCTTGTTTTGATGCATCATATACCTGTAATTATCTCCCCTTTAGAGTACCCACCATGTATTATCTCCCCTGTGATTAATTATATCCCCTGTGATTAATTATCTCCCCTGTGATTAATTATCTCCCCTGTGATTAATTATCTCCCCTGTGATTAATTATATCCCCTGTGATTATCCCCCTGTGATTAATTATCTCCCCTGTGATTAATTATATCCCCTGTGATTAATTATCTCCCCTGTGATTAATTATCTCCACTGTGATTATTTCTCCCCTGTGGTTATTTCTCTGTGTGATTATATCCCTGTTGTTATCTCTACCTGAAATTATATCCCCTTGTAATTACCTAATGTGATTATCTAATGTGATTATCTCCCCTATGGTTATCTTACAGAATTATCTCTCGATGAGTTCATCTTCCCAGTGGTTATTTCCACTGTTATTTTCTTCCGTGATTATGTGTGCCTATGATTATCTCCCAGTGATTATCTGCATCTCTCCCAGTGGTTATCTTTTCTATGATTATCTCTCTCTCTCTCTCTCTCTCTCCCCCCCCCCCCCCCCCCCCCCCCCCCCCTTCTTCTGTGATTATATCCGAATGCAATTTTATCTCCCCTGTGAATATCTCCTCAGTTGTTATCTCCTCTGTGAATATCTCCTCAGTTATCTCCCCTGTGATTATCTCCTCAGTTGTTATCTCCCCTGGGATCATCTCCTCAGTTGTTATCTCCCCTGTGGTTATCTCCTCAGTTGTTATCTCCCCTGGGATTATCTCCTCAGTTGTTATCTCCCCTGGGATTATCTCCTCAGTTGTTATCTCCCCTGGGATTATCTCCTCAGTTGTTATCTCCCCTGGGATTATCTCCTCAGTTGTTATCTCCCCTGGGATTATCTCCTCAGTTGTTATCTCCCCTGTGATTATCTCCTCAGTTGTTCTATCCCCTGTGGTTATCTCCTCAGTTATCTCCCCTGTGATTATATCCTCAGTTGTTATCTCCCCTGGGATTATCTCCTCAGTTGTTATCTCCCCTGGGATTATATCCCCTGGGATTATCTCCTCAGTTGTTATCTCCCCTGGGATTATATCCCCTGGGATTATCTCCTCAGTTGTTATCTCCCCTGTGATTATCTCCTCAGTTGTTATCTCCCCTGTGGTTATCTCCTCAGTTATCTCCCCTGTGGTTATCTCCTCAGTTGTTATCTCCCCTGTGATTATCTCCTCAGTTGTTATCTCCCCTGGGATTATATCCTCAGTTGTTATCTCCCCTGGGATTATATCCCCTGGGATTATCTCCTCAGTTGTTATCTCCCCTGGGATTATATCCCCTGGGATTATCTCCTCAGTTGTTATCTCCCCTGGGATTATCTCCTCAGATGTTATCTCCCCTGGGATTATCTCCTCAGTTGTTATCTCCCCTGTGATTATCTCCTCAGTTGTTATCTCCCCTGGGATTATCTCCTCAGTTGTTATCTCCCCTGTGATTATCTTCTCAGTTGTTATCTCCCCTGTGATTATCTCCTCAGTTGTTATCTCCCCTGTGACTGTCTCCTCAGTTGTTATCTCCCCTGTGACTGTCTCCTCAGTTGTTATCTCCACTGGGATTATCTCCTCAGTTGTTATCTCCACTGGGATTATATCCCCTGGGATTATCTCCTCAGTTGTTATATCCCCTGGGATTATCTCCTCAGATGTTATCTCCCCTGTGATTATCTCCTCAGTTGTTATCTCCCCTGTGACTGTCTCCTCAGTTGTTATCTCCCCTGTGATTATCTCCTCAGTTGTTATCTCCCCTGTGACTGTCTCCTCAGTTGTTATCTCCACTGGGATTATCTCCTCAGTTGTTATCTCCTCAGTTGATATCTCCTCAGTTGTTATCTCCCCTGTGATTATCTCCTCAGTTGTTATCTCCCCTGTGATTATCTCCTCAGTTGTTATCTCCCCTGTGACTGTCTCCTCAGTTGTTATCTCTACTGGGATTATATCCCCTGGGATTATCTCCTCAGTTGTTATATCCCCTGGGATTATCTCCTCAGTTGTTATCTCCCCTGTGATTATCTCCTCAGTTGTTATCTCCCCTGTGACTGTCTCCTCAGTTGTTATCTCCCCTGTGACTGTCTCCTCAGTTGTTATCTCCCCTGGGATTATCTCCTCAGTTGTTATCTCCCCTGTGATTATCTCCTCAGTTGTTATCTCCCCTGTGATTATCTCCTCAGTTGTTATCTCCCCTGTGACTGTCTCCTCAGTTGTTATCTCCCCTGTGACTGTCTCCTCAGTTGTTATCTCCCCTGGGATTATCTCCTCAGTTGTTATCTCCCCTGGGATTATCTCCTCAGTTGTTATCTCCCCTGGGATTATCTCCTCAGTTGTTATCTCCCCTGTGATTATCTCCTCAGTTGTTCTATCCCCTGTGGTTATCTCCTCAGTTATCTCCCCTGTGATTATATCCTCAGTTGTTATCTCCCCTGGGATTATCTCCTCAGTTGTTATCTCCCCTGGGATTATCTCCTCAGTTGTTATCTCCCCTGTGATTATCTCTCAATACAATTGTCCCCTAAATCTGTGATTATCTACCCTGTGGTGATTTCCCTGTGGTAATCTCCCTTAGAAAACAACACATGTTATCTGACATTAAAACCCTGAATCCACTCTATCAGACCCATTCTCAGTATTTACTGAGCCTTCAGATGTCCATTTTACACTTCTTTCATAATTAACTCACACAAGATTGAAACCTGTTTAAGATTCAGACAGAGTTCAGTCAGGTATTCCCATGTGACCTCTGTCTCTGGATGTATCTTGGAATGACATTTGTCCATTGTGTCAAGTGTCAACAGGTGACATTAAAAAGCTCTCCTAGAATCTTGCTATCACACTGGCCAGCTGCTTCAGGTATTCATGACAGCTCTTTCCTTTAAATAATTCCATTCTGTTTTCCTAAAGAATATAATTCTAGTCTGGATTGAATTATTGCTTGATTATGGACTTTACGAAATCACAGCCTTTGTTTACTGTTGGAATAGAGTAACATATCTACCCCTGACAAACATTTGTACTATAAATCTTTGCTATGATTGTTGATGCTACTCACACATTATATAAATTCCTATGTTTAAAACATTATTTGAAACATGTCTTTGCCTGATTGTCAAAGAGGAGTTATAATGGATAATTAAAAAAATAATTAGTCAATATAATATTTAATTAAATTTTCATTGTTATCTAACAGAAATAAATGTATAAATCAAGTAAATTTGTTCTTTTTAAATCATTTGAATATTTTTTGACTTTTCACTAGAAAAATTTAGTTTCTTTCAGTTTCGATATTAAGGATAAGAATGAGATCTGGTGCCTTTTTTCACAGAAATACCACTGCAAAATGGTGGTAACCATGGCAACACTTTAACAGGCAGACTGTCAGAGGATATATCAATAATGAAAGCCAGAGTTTTGCACGTCAACGTTTCTCAGCTAGGTGGCGCCCTTATCAATATAAGACATTTTTTTACCATATAGACATATTCCTACGGATCCAAAGCCTTTCTACAGATAATCTTTATCAAAAATGTATATTTCACCATTGGCAAAATATAGAACGACCTTCATTTATAATGATCTCAATTAAGGAATATGAATGTATGTATGTATGCCTGTAAGGTTTAGGTACAACAAAGTAACCCCCCACAGAGTCCGGCAACTGCAGAAAGTTTAAGGGACAAAAGACAAAATCAGCAGTGATGCTTTCATCAAGAATAGTATAATTGTGACAATAAAGCTACAGGGCTTCTTTTGTCGGGGACAGCAGTATTATTACAAAGGTTACAGTGTTCCTTCAGTCAGGGAAGACAGAATTTTTATCATATTGTATTATTTGCTTGAGAAGGGCTTTTTTGGGAAGCAACTTTAGCTAGCCATTTAAAAACTGATGATTCTGCAAAAATGAAGAAGGGTTTTTTGTGGGCAGGGGTTTATTTCCAGATAACAACAGCAAGCAATCTTTAATGGACTTTTAGTATGGAGATCTTCTTTCCCAGTAAAGGAGACAGGAATGAGGTTAATTTATTAGGTTCAATACTGACTGGTACAGCATTATCATTTCCACAGTATTTTAGTGATAAACCAAAACTAGATCTAGACCACCTATCCATGCTTTCAATCAGGGCGCAAGGGTTGTTTATTATTAAAAAGAACGGCCGCCATGGACAACTTATGAAATGCCAATATCAGCGATAACTAAGGTAGAACCTGTCATCCATTATTTTAGGGAAGCAAATTTGTGATTATAACCGACATCCTGTAGATAATAGCCTGTCACAGTAATGACAGGCCAGCACCCAGTTCTGTGACCAAGCTGGCATTTTGTATTGCATTTATGGTGGTCAGAAATGCCATTATAGTGACCAAGGTTCTATCAAATTACATGTTTAAGTGGTGATTATATATTTAATATGAGGAATCCATTAGAAGTAGTTGTCAAGGTGTCTGTATGGTAAGATTACACCACAAACAATTTCAGTCAATATCGTATCATCAAATTCCTCCTTAAAGACTTTGTCTCGCCTGAGTCCTGTTACATCCTCTGCCACATTTTCACTATAACAAGCTGATCGCTGTCATATATTCTCCCCTGATAATGTTAATATACCTCCCCATCAATGTTTTTGTATAAAATCCCCTGATTGCATCAGCAAGAGGTCCATTGGGCCTGTTTCTCACATTTCTTCCATCAGAAATATTATTGAGCAGGATGGAGATCTCATGATTTTAACCAATTAAACATGAAACTCAAAGAACACAGTATATAAGATGTGAAACTATACATTTTATTGTGATTTTTACATTTTACTGTGACTTGGGGAAAAGACTGCTATCATATATTTCACCATATCTACATCAATATACTTTTAATCTAAATTTAATTTCAATATCAATATACATTGTATATATATTATAATATTAAATATTTTGTAGTGTAGTTCTTTCTTCCTTGGTGATGTTGTAGATGTTGATGAAGTCATAATCGTACACTCATTTGTTGGCCAACGTTTTATTATAGTTTACATACAAACATAGTTAATACAGTAGTGTAATGACTTAATTATCCTGGGCTTTCAGCCCAGGACATTCTCTTGGAGTGGCCCGTTGACCGCCTCCCGACTACTGCCCCGTACTGCTTAATATGTGGTCCTTAAATACTAAAGATACACATGTCCAGTAGTCCACGAGGCATGGTGATATAAACATTTACGTAATATAGTTAGATAATACATGCTAACGCCAGGTATTTTACCTTATGCACCTGGCACTTAACATAGTCAACAGACATGTGGTCAATATAAATAGATAACTTAGCTTAGTTCATGTCTGGTAAATAATTGGCTGTCTGACTATACATATACCTGTGTACTAATGGACCAATATTTTTGTCTATTTAAATTAAGCATTTTTAAAATAAAACAAATTTCGGTACAATATATATGATGTTTGAATACAATTAATACCATGTATATTAATTAATTAAGACAAATTGCCTGATATAAGAAACCTAAATTGTATATCAGCGGACAAATTATCACTATCCACACTTATTTTCAAATGATTCAGAGAAAGTCTGCTGTATTGAGAAAGATGACAACTGGCAAAGGGAGATAATCTTGTTATCACCTCCAATTGATCACTGGATAAGTACAATCTCCGACCAAGTGGTTGACAGTGCTGATTGCTTATTTATGTGATGATCATGTACATATGATTAAAATAGACATTTTTAACTCTTTCTGAAGCAAACTCTATGTGACAGCGGCTAGAAATTGATTACAGCGTCTCACCCTCACAGCAGACAGCCAGATCTGTCCCCTGTCCATACAGAGTTACCAGAGCTACATTAGTAAGGCGGCCGCTCATTTCCTTGTCACATGTGAAATATTGCCAAAGAGTTGATGCCTTAGGTCAGGTCTAGTGATATCAATCTTCATTGTTTAGTGAAATATCTTCATCTGTTTTCTTTCTCTGAACTTCTTAAACTTCTCAGTTCAAGACAATATTTCATTTAATATTTTTCAAACTTCTTATATTTTTTCTTTAGTTTCTTATTTTTATAATGATCTCAATTAAGGAATATGAAATATCATCTCAGTATTACAGTCATTAAGGTAAAGGTATATGACCATAAGTGTTTTATCAGATTGTACACACCTATCAACATTTTAAATATTAAAGGGAGTTCAGGGTGTAGATAAGAAGTATGAGGAATTTTATATTGATGCAATAATAAGTCAATTAAATTCTGAAGAAATTGACATCATACATAACTACATTTTAATCTTCGAGGTTTATTCTGCAATAAGCCAATTAAAGTGACCAACACTTAACCTTCAACTCTAAGACAGGGGATGGACTGGTAACTATTTGTAGCCTATAGTATTTTGTGTCAGCTGATCACATTACCAGCAATGTGAATAAGGTGACTGATGCAATACAGTGGATCCATTGACAGAAATTAGCTCCTAATAATTTTGTGAGCCACTAAGCCTTTTGGGAAGGAATTTGGCCAAATTAGGAGTCCCATTCTCCAGTCACGAAATATCTGTTTTTTATCAAAATCAAAGTGCAGGTTAAAAAATATAATTAAAAATGTACTGTACATGCAGTCTGTCTGTCTGTGTTGTGGTAACTACTGTCTGAAATTATGCCAATCATTGGAAGGATTTTTAAAAAGATCTCCATTAACTACACTCGCCTTTTCTTTGTGTTTAAAGTAAACCTGGGCAACTGAGATATAGATTCATGTATATGGTGCAATTATTGTTTTTCTAAATGTCAGAGTTCTGAATGCAGGTATTCTCTGTTATTTTTCTTAATGTAGGAATTCTACTCTGTTGATTTTCTGAATATAGTTATTCTCTGTTGTTTTTCTGAATGTAGGTTTTTTTTCTAATATATACCCTAATGAGATAAGGACATTGGCAAATGACAAAAACAGACCCAGTGGTTTGATTCGACTCTGAAGAATCAATCTTGGTGAGTTCTATAGCCTGACACAAATTCAGACTTCTTAAGGAGTAAAATAATCGCATGGAAATTCCAGACTGAAACAATCTGCTCATTTGTCAGATTGGCTGAAATTGCATGTTATTTGTTTTATTTCATCAAAAAATTGACTTATGACATTTCCATGTGGCAAATACAAGCAGAGTGTGTGCTGTAAACAAACTGATATTCCAGTATTGCATGTGGTATTGATGTGAGCAACTTGACAAGATCTCTACAACTTTATATCACCCTCTCCAGGAATACAGATCAATGGTATAGGCCTTGCTGCAATGTCACTGCGTGAAGGACTTAATCTGTACCAAACAGACACTGGGTAAAACACCCATTGCCGTTGATACTTCACAGTAACAAGAGTCCAAGAGGGCCTGTATCATTGACATATGAATATTTAAGCAACAAAATAGTCCAATTGAAAATTCATATATTGCTTTTTTGTATTTTTAAACATATTTGACACATGTGACCTTGAAGAAGATCCAGGTTATTTATATGACAGAAAGATATAACACCATAATTCCAATTGTACCTCTTCTTATGAAACTTGAGAAAAAGATTCTTAAGATTATTTCCATGTGCAATCTTATGCCATCTATGACAGAAAGTTGACCTTTGACCTAAATACATTAGATATTATATTAAATAGAAAAAAAATCACAATGCCGACATACTAAACATTCAGTAAATACCTTGATCTATAGACTGAATTTTGGAGTAACGTAACATGATATGAAGCTTTAATATATCTAAATTTACCATTTAAAAATAGGTCAAGGTCATTTGTATGAGCTCACACTTCATTTCATATTACATATTGTACAGCAGCCCAGTTGTAATAAATTACGTAAGTTTTCTCAGCTACTTAAGTACTGAATAAATAATTTAAAATCTAACTGCAGTCTTATGATATTTCTTATGTTTTAAAAGTAAAGTTTTTCATGGATTTTATCTAGCAAAGATTTAAGATGTCTAGAATCCTAAATGAAAACTGGTTATTATTTTCAATATGGATGATGAGCTGCTTAAAGTCAAACTGGGTATACGATATCCAGTTTCAGCCCTCAAGTTGAATAAATGAATTTTAAACAAAAATTCCATGAAAAATTCCTGCGCAGTTAGTTGATGATTACAAACAAATAGATAGATTTTTTACTTCAAGAAATTATGCTAAAAGTAAGCAAGACAAGCATCACTCAAGTGTGCTTGAAATTCAGCAATATAGAGCCGACACATTCAATCAGTAAATGAGCATCACATGAATTTTGATTTTGATCAGCCAAAGAGTTATTGCTTTTTTTTGCCTTTGTAATACTGTGGTAATCATAAGAAAGGTGAGATATATTGTTTTCCAACACTTCATTATTATCCTACCAAAAATTGCCAACAGATTTTCAACAAACAAAAATTGCATAGAATCAAGCATTAAAATTGTGTAATATTCAAGGTAAATTTAAAAGAAAGTTTCATATGTTTTTCCTTTATATCGATCGTTATATCAATTAAACAATGATGAACTACAATCCTAGATCCTAGCTATGACTATAAAAGGAAGACAATTACGGGAAGATTTCATACATTTGAGGAAGTGCAAGAATGTGTTTTTTATTATCTCTTTTGATCTCATAGAACATGGATGTTAATATTTATGGCTGTGTCAGGAGGAATCTATACATCGATCTCAAAAGGAAAGAATTTGATTTTTGTATCTGATATGAACAAACTCCAACCTTTAATTTTGAGACACTGATGTCTACAGCTCTAACCCTGCTGTGCTATATAGCACCAGGCACCTGTTTCATCATTCCTTAACTGTAGGAAGTTGCTGAACTTAAAACTTGCCAAAGAGGAGCATTGCAGAATTTAAAAGGAAAGAATTCAATAATATGCTTTCTCATGGAAAATTTTAAGCGAAGGAATTGCGTTAAGTTAAAGAATGTTGCTGATTTTGACAGGACCAGAATTGGCCTGCAGAGTCCTTGTTTATATATCCCTTAGAATTACAGTGTGAAAGTCATACCAGATGACTTAGTACTAGAGACAGGACATAAATATGGTGGCTGTGTCTCACAGACCCCAGCTTATAGCAATGTTTACAACAGCCGGATACTCCTAAAACATATAACACAATTATGGTATGTAGATAAGTCAAAATCCCCTGGGAAATTAGACTCGAGGGGTTGTAACATGGAAACGGAGGAGATTCCCATAACCTTATATATCTAATGACAAACAGAATGATACAATATCACTTTGCCTTTGGTGTCCTAACAGCCCCTATGGACCAACAGTCCTTGGGGCAGGACATGGGCTAACATTTATAATAATCCAATGACCATGTTTAATTACTGTGCTTTCTGGGTAGTAAGAGATGTGCTTCAGACTATCATACAGCAATTAACCTTAAACCCAAAGCAAAGGTGATGCTCAGGGTTAAGACTTCAAAACTCCACTCCCACAAAATGTTGGCCACATTTTGACCAGATCTGCTGAGAATCCTAGGGATATAAAAGGAACAAAAGAAAAGGGTTTGTTGTCCCCTAAGTGTTAATTTGATAGACAGCACCGACACAAGGGGAAAACATATTTGAATCAATATATATGTGTGAATATTTTGCTACAGTTTCTTTCCCTCTAAAAGGAACAGAAAAGTGACATCTAATAGATAGGTGAGGGGGTCTCTATATATATTAGAGGTTCATCTTTTTATAAAGGTTCATATACATACAGGAGATCCAAAAGGCACCCACAATTGAATGATTTTTATCAGTCCTATGAAAGACTGATATTTTCTTTACTTTTCCCTTCTAAGAAAGATCTAAGAACAATTTTTTTAAATATATCAATGATAAATTTCAACTGTCAGCCATTTTGTTTTCCCAGTCAAACTCAAAATTGATTGAGCACAATTAGGATCCTAGGGAAACCTATGTGAAGTTTGAAAAATATCCCTCCATTACTTTTCAAGAAAGATCTCCAACTGTCGGCCATTTTGTTTTGCCAATCAGACTCAAAAATAAATAGGCACAAATGGGGACTATGTGCAATCTACAAGTGCAGTTTCAGAATCCCTTCAGTACTACTCAAGAAATAGTGCACATGTGGGTTAATGTTGCGTCCCGTTTTGTTGCTCATTAGTGTATTCATGTAAAAAATACATTGTTGTACATTGTTGCAACTTGTACATTCCAATGACGTCATATTGTTTACAGATCCCGCGTTGTGTCTGCACTGCCTGACACGAAGGCTTCATTCTGTGTTTTTTAGTGTTTTTGTTAGTTTTCTTACAATTCAATTGATCAGGTATGATTAAACAACCCCAATCAATATGAGGTGTGAATGTAATTTTAAGTTTAAACGGCATGTTGCGAAAAAAACTTCAACTTTCACTTTGACAGTGCATTCGTGATCGGAGCTTCGATCGGCTGTCATGGCAACGACGAGGACGGTGATTTTATCACAGTGTCGAATTTACAAACTTGCATGTACAGCCGAAAACGTCTAACTATACCTTATGTCTTTGGAAATCATCTGTAAATAATTATTTGAATTAATTACGATCCATTGCATTCGTTTATTAACGTTTGTTCCTTTCTATATGCCGATTTCGATACTTAAAACACTGAAGAGTTCCAATATTGGAGAATGAACATTAACACTTGCTCTATAAATTGTTCTAGAGCACCCGACTACCCTAAATCAATAATTATGAAACAGGTAAGACCGTGAAGGTAATTGTATGAGAACAACGAAAAGTGCTGTACATTCTTACGAAAATGACAAACATCGTCAAAATTACTTAAAAAGTAGTCAATTAATCGGCACTTCGTCAATTAAGACCAGTTTATAACGCCGTTATGTAACCATACTTAAATAAATAGAAGAATGTACAGCACTTTTTCTCGGTTTCTTAGCACGATGAATAAGTGCATCATATTTGTTTGTACGACAAAATACGTTGGTCGGGTGCTCTGGCCATATTTACCGACCAAGTGTTAATGTAGTCCTTCGTGCCGGTCACGTGACCACGCGAGAACAGGAGGACCGACGAAAACATCCCGATAAAGACGTTGGACACCTAACATTAAAATCCGATCAAGAAAACAAACAAAACTTACCGGGAAATCATTAAATATTGAATTTATATAAAAACATGACGATTTTTGTTCTTTTTAATTATAAATGCAACATTAACCCACATGCGTGATTACAGGATTGTTTGTGGAAAGATGATTAGTTAAAGATTAAGAAAGATCAATGAAGAACTTTTTGAAAATTAGTGACAAACTTAAAACTGTTAAAATTCAAAATGGCAGTCTGTTGGCCATCTTGTTTGCAGATTAAAATTGAAACATGAACAACTAGGGACAAGGGTAACTCATAGATAAAAATAGAGAAAGATCCACGAAGAACTCTCCTATAGAAATATTTATAGCAACAATTCAAAATGGCCACTCATGTAAGCATGCAATCTTATTTTCATGTCAGTCTTTTAAATGGAAGCTGAATGTGCACAACTATAGGGACCATGGGATACCACCTTCTGGTGAAACAAGAGGCCCAATGGGCCTGTATCGCTCACCTGGCTCTACAGCAACTTTGAAGTTGATTGAGTTCATTTCTACAGATACTATGCTGATTATCATAGTAAGCTAGGTTTATTCATACTAATAAATTTTCTAGTCCTTCATTCCAGCATTTTATTGGCCTAATATCTGGTCTAGGAGGCTCTTGGCTATCGCAAAATTATTGTTTACAGATTTAAGCCGATTTCACCCCTGTGATCTTAAATGTAGGTCAAGGGTCATTCATTTGAACAAACTTTGTAGCCCTTCACCCCAGCATGCTACAGGCCCAATATCAAGTCCCTGGGCCTCTTGGTTATTAAGAAGAAGTCATTTGAAGAATATAGCCTATTTGACCCATGTGACCTTGAATGAAGGTCAACATCATTTATTTGAACAAACTTTGTAGCCCTTCACTCCAGCATGCTACAGGTCCAATATCAAGTCCCTGGGCCTCTTGGTTATTGCGAAGAAGTTGTTTGAAGATTATAGCCTATTTGACCAATGTGACCTTTAATGAAGGTCAAGGTCATTTATTTGAACAAACTTTGTAGCCCTTCACCCAAGCATGCTACAGGACCAATATCAAGTCACTGGGCCTCTTGGTTATTGAGAAGAAGTTGTTTGAAGATTATAGCCTATTTGACAAATGTGACCTTGAATGAAGGTCAAGGTCATTTATTTGAACAAACTTTGTAGCCCTTCACCCTAGCATGCTACAGGCCCGATATCAAGTCACTGGGCCTCTTGGTTATTGAGAAGAAGTCGTTTGAAGATTATAGCCTATTTGACCAATGTGACCTTGAATGAATGTCAAGGTCATTTTTTGAACAAACTTTGTAGCCCCTCACCCCAGCATTCTACAGCACCAATATCAAGTCGCTGGGCCTCTTGGTTATTGAGAAGAAGTCGTTTGAAGATTATAGCCTATTTGACAAATGTGACCTTGAATGAAGGTCAAGGTCATTTATTTTAACAAACTTAGTAGCCCTTCACCCCAGCATGCTACAGGCCCAATATCAAGTCCCTGGGCCTCTTGGTTATTGAGAAGAAGTTGTTTGAAGATTATAGCCTATTTGACCAATGTGACCTTGAATGAAGGTCAAGGTCATTTATTTGAACAAACTTTGTAGCCCTTCACCCAAGCATGCTACAGGCCCAATATCAAGTCACTGGGCCTCTTGGTTATTGAGAAGAAGTCGTTTGAAGATTATAGCCTATTTGACCAATGTGACCTTGAATGAAGGTCAAGGTCATTTATTTGAACAAACTTAGTAGCCCCTCACCCCAGCATGCTACAGCACCAATATCAAGTCGCTGGGCCTCTTGGTTATTGAGAAGAAGTCGTTTGAAGATTATAGCCTATTTGACCAATGTGACCTTGAATGAAGGTCAAGGTCATTTATTTGAACAAACTTAGTAGCCCTTCACGCCAGCATGCTACAGGCCCAATATCAAGTCCCTGGGCCTCTTGTCACAGACCCCAGCTTATAGCAATGTTTACAACAGCCGGATACTCCTAAAACATATAACACAATTATGGTATGTAGATAAGTCAGAATCCCCTGGGGAGTTAGACTCGAGGGGTTGTAACATGGAAACGGAGAAGATTCCCATAACCTTATATACCTAATGACAAACAGAATGATACAATATCACTTTGCCTTTGGTATGTTAACAGCCCCTATGGACCAACAGTCCTTGGGGCAGAACATGGGCTAACATTTATAAGAATCCAATTACCATGTTTAATTACTGTGCTTTCTGGGTAGTAAGAGCAAAGGTGATGTTCAGGGTTAAGACTTCAAAACTCCACTCCCACAAAATGTTGGCCACATTTTGACCAGATCTGCTGAGAATCCAAGGGATATAAAAGGAACAAAGGCAAAGGGTTTGTTGTCCCCTAAGTGTTAATTTGATAGACAGCACCGACACAAGGGGAAACCATGTTTGAATCAATATTTATGTGTGAATATTTTGCTACAGTTTCTTTCCCTCTAAAAGGAACAGAAAAGTGACATCTAATAGATAGGTGAGGGGGTCTCTATATATATTAGAGGTTCATCTTTTTATAAAGGTTCATATACATACAGGAGATCCAAAAGGCACCCACAATTGAATGATTTTTATCAGTCCTATGAAAGACTGATATTTTCTTTACTTTTCCCTTCTTTCCCCACTTCCTCTTTATCATTTGATAACATATGAGAAACCTAAATGTGACGTCTAAGAAAGATCTAAGAACAATTTTTTGAAATATATCAATGATAAATTTCAACTGTCAGCCATTTTGATTTCCCAATCAAACTCAAAATTGATTAAGCACAATTAGGGTCCTAGGGAAACCTATGTGAAGTTTGAAAAATATCCCTCCATTACTTTTCAAGAAATAGTGATAACAAAATTCAACTATCAAAATCCATGATCTCCAACTGTCGGCCATTTTGTTTTCCCAATCAGACTCAAAAATAAATAGGCACAAATGGGGACTATGTGCAATCTACAAGTGCAGTTTCAGAATCCCATCAGTACTACTCAAGAAATAGTGATTACAGGATTGTTTGTGGAAAGATGATTAGTTAAAGATTAAGAAAGATCAATGAAGAAATTTTTGAAAATTAGTGACAAACTTAAAACTGTTAAAATTCAAAATGGCAGTCTGTTGGCCATCTTGTTTTCAGATTAAAATTGAAACATGAACAACTAGGGACAAGGGGAGCTCATAGATAAAAATAGAGAAAGATCCACGAAGAACTCTCATATAGAAATATTTATAGCAACAATTCAAAATGGCCACTCATGTAAGCAATCTTATTTTCATGTCAGTCTTTTAAATGGAAGCTGAATGTGCACAACTATAAGGACCATGGGATACCACCTTCTGGTGAAAAAAAGGATTCTAAAGCTTTTTTTTTCTCTCTCTATTTTCCCCTATTGAGCCCCTTTTCCCCATCCCCAAATCCTTCGTTTTTTATACAACATTGGATCTCATTTGGCCAACAAGGGCCCAATGGGCCCAAATCGCTCACCTGCAATGCAGTAATCTTTTCATATAGGGATCCTGCAGTTATTTGAAAGCATGCTAAAGGACCAATATAATGTCTCTCTGCACTTTGGCTTTTCACTAAAAGTCATTTAAAGATTTAAGCATACTTGATCGACGTGACCTTGAATGTGAGTCAGGGTCTTTCATTTAAAAAAAACTTGGTAGCCCTTCACCACAGCATGCTACAGACCCAATATTAACTCCATGGGACTCTTGGTTATTGAGAAGAAATCATTTAAAGATTTTAGCCTTTTTGACTCCTGTGACCTTGAATGAAGGTCAAGGTCATTCATTTGAACAAACTTGGTAGCCCTTTACCCCAGCATTTTACAGACCCAATATCAACTCCCTGTGACTCTTGGTTATTGAGAAGAAGTCGTTTGAAGATTTTAGCCTTTTGGACTCCTGTGACCTTGAATGAAGGTCAAGGTCATTCATTTGAACAAATTTGGTAGCCCTTCACCCCAGCATGCTTCACCCCTAATATCAAGTCCCTGGGCCTCTTGGTTATTGAGAAGAAGTCATTTGAAGATTATAGCCTATTTGATCCATGTGACCTTGAATGAAGGTCAATGTCATTTATTTGAACAAACTTTGTAGCCCTTCACCCCAGCATGCTACAGGCCCAATATCAAGTCTCTGGGCCTCTTGGTTATTGAGAAGAAGTCATTTGAAGATTATAGCCTATTTGACCCATGTGACCTTGAATGAAGGTCTCAAGGTCATTTATTTGAACAAACTTTGTAGCCCTTCATGCCAGCATGCTACAGGCCCAATATCAAGTCCCTGGGCCTCTTGGTTATTGAGAAGAAGTCGTTTGAAGATTATAGCCTATTTGACCCATGTGACCTTGAATGAAGGTCAAGGTCATTTATTTGAACAAACTTTGTAGCCTTTCACCCCAGCATGCTACAGGCCCAATATCAAGTCCCTGGGCCTCTTGGTTATTGAGAAGAAGTCGTTTGAAGATTATAGCCTATTTGACCCATGTGACCTTGAATTTTTCCCTTCCTCTTACTAATCTGTGTAAATTGATAAACTTCCCTCTAGTACTTTTCAAACAAGGGGAATTAACCTATATATGAAATTTGAGATTAAGCAATAATGACTGTCTGTTGGCCATGTTGTATTCAGATTGGTTCCAAAATGCAATACGAGAGACCAAGGGCAACCTACATATGAAATTTGAGAAAGATCCCTTCAGTACCTTCTGTAAAATAGCGATAACAAACATCAATTATCAAAATCCAAGATGACTGCCTGTCGGCCATGCTGTTTTCAGAATGGTTCCAAAATGCAATATGCATAACTAGGGACCAAGGGGAACTTACATATTGAATTTTAGAAAGATCCCTTTAGTACTTTCTGAGAAATAGCTATAACAAACTTCAATGGTCAAAATCCAAGATGGCTGCCTGTCGGCCGTGTTGTTTTCCGTCTGGTCCCAAAATGCAATATGCATAACTATGCACCAAGGGGAACCTACATGTGAAATTTGAGAAAAATCCCTTCAATACTTTCTGAGAAATAGAGATAACAAGAACTGTTTACGGAGGGACGGACAGACGGACGGAGGGACGGACCACGGACAGACGGACGGAGGGACGGACCACAGACGCAGGTCGATTTGCCATCTGATGATGGTGGGCTAAAAACATTAGGTCTCTTTTGCCCAATAATGCTCCAGAGATTTAAAGGTATGTTGATGAATGACGGAGGCAGCATGAGCCATGACATAAGCTAACCTCCCTTTAGAGCCAGGCGCACTAAAAATCACTGTAATTAACACGGCAAAAGGCTCAAGCTGGACAGATTTTGTTTTTTGAAGCAAAGATGGATATATATGGCAAGAACTGATTACTACATGCTTAGAATTATTTGGAATGAAAATCAATTCATGAACAAACACATCAGAGTTTTCTCCCCTGACAATGGTCACATGATCAAATGTTGTTTCTTGATTAAGTCTCACAATACATATTGCATTCTCAGTTGGAGGATGCAGAGCAAATGAAGATAAACTTGTATAAAAGCAGTGAAATAAACTGTTATACTAATCATGATAGAATATGTTAAAAGTCACTATAGAGCTATACAAAATTTGGATGTAGATTAGCGATAAAACTGTAGTATGACCATCAGATTTATGCGTACAGACAGACAATTTGATTCTGGTGAACACACTATTTGTCGATACCTTTGAATGATAACTTGCAGGCAGAATTTTAACATTTTTACATGACCCAACCAGCATCATATAGCATTTTTTAAATATTGAAAATATTCACAATTTCCGACAATAAATTTAGTACCCTGTGAAGATGTACAACTGTGCATGGTTAGACTGATTAAGATGGTTGAGGAATAATAACGTAGTTAACAACTCGTCAAAACACTTTCAAGTTTTTAGTTCACAACTCGCCAGAACACTTTCAAGTTTTTAGTTCACAACTCGCCAGAACACTTTCAAGTTTTTAGTTCACAACTCGCCAGAACACTTTCAAGTTCTTAGTTCACAACTTGCCAGAACACTTTTAAGTTTTTAGTTCACAACTTGCCAGAACACTTTCAAGTTTTTAGTTCACAACTCGCCACAACATTTTCAAGTTTTTAGTTCACAACTTGCCAGAACACTTTCAAGTTTTTACTAACAAATGGAGACCTACGAGTGTCTGACATTATTGCTATATTAGATTCCAGGTTATATAGGCAACAGAAATTGTAGAAAACCTTACCTCTGTTCTAGGGATCACTTCAAACTTGTAAACAGGATATTTTCTTTAAGGAAGCCTTTTCGTCTTTCTCTGTTCTGTATCATTACGTGGCTTCCTTGACGAAACACGTCAGGGCCTGAATACCAATCGATATAACATATATGATTTCAAATGTCAACACTTCTCCATTTTGTTTCAAAAGAAACCTTTAAAGATTAGACTCCGCTGAAACCTGTGAAAAACTTTTCTCCGGCAAAATGTTTCATCACACGGAGTTAATTCTACAGACTGAAAGTTAATTTACAAGTCCTGAGAGAGCTAATTGAAAATTTTTAATTTGTAGCAATTAAGTGTCCCTTGAATTTTAAAGTTTTTTTTACCAAATTTATCTATTTATGAAGAAACAGCTTGGATTGAAAATTTATCAATTGTAAAAGAGAAAGTTATATTTCAAATGCACTTATAGAAAAATGCACCTTTAATGACCAAAACCTTCTCTATGTACAACATCATTCAAAAGGTATATATAGAAAGACAAAATGTCAGCACATCCAATCTCCACCTCATAAATGTTGCAGAATCTATCTTTTTAAATTCCTTATTGCATTGAAAGCATCCCTTCAGCCCACCACCCTGTGTTAAAATCCGAGTACTGAGAACGCTTGAAATCCAATTTCTTTCTTTATGAATGTTTCAACAGACAATAGTGATTCTCCGACAGAGCGCCAAAGCTAGCAGCTACAGCCGGTTGCTCTATAAATTGTTTATTCCCTGTTAGGTAATCCCTACCATCAATATGTCTCCTCGTGGACTTTTTGCTGTAGAGGGACCGTAGAATCCTACCTTAAAGGCTCCCAATCAGGACTGTCTTTACCAAGCATCATGTGTTAACAATGGCAGCATTCCATCTGAATGAGAAAATGATACGTTTAGCCAGAGAAAATCTATCTTTAGCTACACTACGTCTTGTCTGCATGTTACTTTGAGACCTCCTTGTTTATTTGTCTACAGTTTGGAATACATGTATCCCAAGTTGTCTTTGGCTGATAACCAAAGTCCACTAGATGCCACCTTTTTGTTACCAAGCAGGTACTGCACATTTTGGAAAGAGGAAATTGCATGACAATTTGAAATATAATTCAAGGATAGAATTTGATTTCTTAATGGTCACCTGACTTTTGAAAAAATTTGGCAGGTTTGATTCCTGCATGTGACCTTGATTTTGAGGTCAATGATGTTCATCCCATCATGCTACATGCCAAATAATAGGTTTCTAAGTGTGTTGGTTTTCGAGAAGAAAACATTTCAAAGATTTTAGCATACCTGAGTCTGGTGGCATTGAATGAAGGGCAAGGTCATCAGTTTGTGCCATTGAGTTTTTTTTTCATTATGCAAAGTTATCTGCTGTTTTGAGCAGGTATTGATTATTATCTCGTATAATTTGCATTTGATAGTACATCAGGAATTTGTGAGAAAAGAAGCATTTTTGTGACATAAGATAATGAAGTAACAATTAATATTTGTGCATAATCAAAAGATTCAACATGAAAAGTTTTCACCCTTGACAATTAACAAGAGCACACAAATGTAGGAAAATAGAGCTGGTTTATTTGTACTTATTTTCAAGGCCCCATATCAGATCTCTGGGCCTCTTGCTTCATGTAAACAAGGTTAAGGTCATTCATTTGAACAATCTTGATTAGCCCTTCACCCCAGTATGCTATACAGGCTTGATATTGGGTCTCTGGACCTCTTGCCCAAAGAGAAAAAGTCTTTTTTTTTTTTTTTTTTTTGCATATTTGACCCCTGTGACCTTGAATGAATGTCAATGTCATTCATTTGAACAATCTTGATAGCCCTTTACCCCAGCATGCTATAGGCCCAATATCAGGTTACTGGGCCTCTTGCTTAATGAGAAAAAATCATTTAAAGATTTTAGCATATTTAACCCCTGTGACCTTGAATAATCCTGATAGCCCCTCACTCCAGCATGCTTTAGACCAAGTATCAGGTTGTTGGGCCTCTTGCTAATGAGAACAAGTTATTTAAGTATTATAGCATATTTTACCCCTGTGACCTTGAATGAAGGTCAAGGTAATTCATTTCAACAGTCTTGATATCCTTTCACCCCAGTACATGTATGCTATAGGTCCAATATCAGGTCTCCAAGTCAAAAATGTAAATTGTTTACGAACCGACAATGCACAACAATGGACAAAAGGCAATTAGAATATGTCACTTAAGACTTTGTCTCAGGGGACAAAAAGTCAAGGAGATTTCATAACTTAATTTCAAATCAACTGAATCTTTTTGAGACATATATTCACTTGGTTCCATTATATATATGATGATTACAAGATGTCACATGATGTGCTTGAAGAATGCTGAATTTAAACATTAGCTAATGTTATGACACTGATAACAAAAACAAAGGGCAATAACTCTGAAAACAGGAGTATAAGAGTTATCATTTTAGTGTGTAACACTCAACCACCAGGTGTCTCTAGTTATAGGGCCTGTACCAGAAATAAAAATAAAGGGCAATAACTCTGAAAACAGGAGTATAAGAGTTATCATTTTAGTGTGAAACATTCATCCACCAGGTGTCTCTAGTTATAGGGCCTGTACCAGAAATAAAAATAAAGGGCAATAACTCTGAAAACAGGGGCAGGACAGTTGCCAATTTTTAGTGTACGTGTTACTAAGCTAATAATATTTGATGATTGGCTCTTGGCCTCTTCAAAATAGAGAAGAGATCACAGGAAAAACATATGATGACATAGAGTTTGCCACAGTTTAGATCACTGTGCCAATCAAGATTGATATTTTTTTTTTACTTATTTTTTTTACTTCATATCTATTCTTGTAAAAAATATTTTGTGTGTGTTGGCTAATAGGCTGTGAAATATATACAATTTAAAGCAACATATATATAGCATTTAAAAGAAACCTGTCATTCTTCCCTATATCCCTAATGGATACTGGAGTCTGTATGCCCAGACAACTACATTACCTAGTTTTACTCTACAGTTCACAGTGCAAATAAAACACAATTCTAGTTAATAGCTAGCACACTATCAAATAGAACTAACGATTCATTCACTCTAATGTACACAAATTCTCTAAACAAATATATACAGTGTTTAGATTTTCTTTTTCGGGGGTAACAAAGCACCTCAGAAAGGAATCCCAACCAGTACAATTATTTACGGAGAACGCCATCCATTTTCATAAAAGATCCCAGCATGAATTATAAGCTGAGTTGAACATTACATCTAAACAAGTCTGCAACTAATGGATGTTTGGTAATGGAACGATTAGTCCTTGTTAGCAATTAATAAGGTCTAAGTTCACAGACAGATAAATTTCTTAGAATCTGATATAATTAACCTTTAAGAACCAGCATGATCTACTGACCTATGAACTCTGACCCCAGAATATATAGTTCTGTCAGAAACACAGTTACAATATAGTTCGGAAATAAGGGTAAACTTTTTGGAGTACAAAAGCTTTGTAGGTGATGGACTTCAAATATTCTATAGTATCTTCTTTAGAGTATGCAGAGCTCTTTTTTGAGGAAACATTTCATCATTTCGTGGAAAGCATGTTTTTGAGGAGAATGTAATATTTGTTGGCTACAACCATTTTGAATATTCCATTAGAAACAAATGATCTGTTGAACATGTAACTTTATCCGAATGTTTTAAGGGTTTTAACACATATCTATAACCCTTGTGACCTTGAAAGTAGTTCAAAGTTCATAATTTTTTACAAAGTTGGCAATCCTTCATTCCAGCATACTTCTTGGAAAATATTATTGCCCTGATCCACATGAGCCTCTCTGATATTGATAAGAATTAGTTTCTAAAGATTTGAAGACATCTTACCAACATAACCTTGGAAGTACGTATGTCAAGGTCATTCATATGAACAAACATGATAGCCTTTCATTCAAGCATGCTACCCATTGATGATATTCATTAAAATTCATCAAAATGAATAAAATAGTAATGAATTTTGAAGAACTTTAATGAATGAGAATTTGACCTTAAAATTGAACATTTTCTTGAATAAAAAAATACCTTACATTTTAAATTGAATAACAAACTTAATATCTAAAAAGTTTTAAATTTAATTCCATGTCTATATTACAATTTTGATGTTGGCTTAAAGAAGAATAAGGAAACAATAAGAAAACTTCAAATTTCCCGCCAAATTTTCCCGCCAAATTTTTCCCGCCCAAAAACTAGAAGGAGAGTTCCAATACATGGCAGCCATGAGGCTTTTCTCACAGAGATGAATAACATGTTATTTTACAAATGAAGGCAAGTATTTATCTTTCATACCTGTTTCATGATCAATACAACACTACCAGGAAATGAAATATTCAACTCTGGAAATATATGTCAACCTGTTTATAGGTAAGAATTAACTTAAAATCAATCACCATGCATGTGACCTAAATTTACATAGTGCACATAATATTCAAATAGCTTTGGCATTTCTTAAATTGCATTGCCCATTTAACTAAATTGTTCAAACACACATCATATGTGCAATGAGAATTAATGCAATAATGAAAATAAATCACTCTTATCTGAAGAATATTAAAAGGATTTTCCATCCAAATGATTGTGTAAATATACTCATTTCAAGCAGTTATGAATTTTGAAACAAGTGATGGATCCATTTGAATGCAATTTTTAATGGAAGGACTACAAGGATATTGTCAAACATGCATAGTGATATAGTTCATGACAAACTTTGATGAAATTAAGTGGTAAAATGCATGCAAATTCATTTTCTAAATAAGTTCATAACTCATGAATTAATCATGAATTATCATGAATAGAATAGTTCATGAATATTCATGAAACATGATGATTTTATGAATGAAAATCTTGATTTCAGGATTAATGAATGTTCATGAATATTTCATTCATGAACATTCATCATATTTTTAAGTCCATGAATATTCATGAAGGGTTCATGAATGTTCATGAATATTTCATTCATGAGTATTCATCATAGTTTTAAGTTCATGAATATTCATGAAGGGTTCATGAATGTTCATGAATATTTCATTCATGAGTATTCATCATAGTTTTAAGTTCATGAATATTCATGAAGGGTTCATGAATGTTCATGAATATTTCATTCATGAGTATTCATCATATTTTTAAGTTCATGAATATTCATGAAGGATTAATGAATTATCATGTATGGAAATGTTCATGAACATTCATGAACTATGATGATTTCATGAATCCAAAACTTTTTGATATAATTCATGAATGTTCATGAACATAATTTCAAAAAAATATTCATGAAGTTTTAAGTTCATGAATTTCATGAAAATGTTCATGAACAAATCAAGAATATTCATGAACTAACTTCATGAATAATTCATGAACTATTCATGTATGTTCATGAATTATTCATAATCGTTTCGCAGGGGTACCTGCCAAATAATTCATCATTATCCTGGCCCTCTTGTCCTTTTGAAAAAAATATCACAAAAATGAAAATGCACAGCATGACAAAAAAAAGATCTTCTTATAAAAATTTGAATTATGGCTTTTGGCAGGTTAGCTAATAGTTTAAACTTCCAGAAAAATAGATTTTGAAGGCTTATTGAATATACAATAAGATAATTGACACTAAATTAAGGGTTTGTATTTATTAACTTGAGGTGCTTCCTTTAACCAGATTCGAGACCTTAAGGTCAAGGCCATTAATGTAATGTTTGATAGCTATAACCGTCCATTCCCAGTTGCTCTGGGGAATATCACCATGACCCTATTGGTTTTAGGAGTTTGAACAGGTACATGATATCTCCAGATCTTATCATTTTTGACTAATGTGACGATGAATGATGGCGAAAACAATCTGATTACAAACTGACAGCTATGTATTCCAGCTTGCGATTGGTTAGATATCATGACCCAATTATGACCCTTATCGTCTGGATCTTTAGATGCCATTTAAAGTTGTTTATAGTTTGCCCTTGAATAAAGGTTTACAGCATTTGGACAAGTCTGGAAGTCCCCCAGCCCGTAGCTAATGACCCTGGATGTTGCCTGAAACACAAAGATCCCAGACATCATGTTCGACCCTAAGAAGACGTCATGCTTCTAAGAGAAATGTTGAAAATGGACAATTAACCAAAGGATAGATGTTATACTGTCATTGGACAAAGACAATGGGTAGTAGCCATCAGTATAGGTGACCAGAGAGTAAAAACACTGACATGTTAATCAGTGTCAATTAGACATTACAATATACACAACAAATAACGTACCCCATACCTGTTGGTACTTATATTGACTTCATCTTAGCATAACAGACAGTATAACATTAAATTTCTAAGTCTCGACTGGGGGTTCTTATTGCAAATACATTACATATATCTGCATTGACCACTAACAGGTGAAGAGTTACGTGTGTACTGTAATGGACGACTGCAAAGAAAGTCTTCCTTATGGCCCTATAGGGAGAATACAGCTTCCCACAGTTAGCTAAGCCTTCAGTAATCTGTCTATGGTTTTCTGTGTGTGATAAGACTTACAATGTTCATGTTAGACTGGTTTAACTCATTTACACTTCATCAACATTCAATTCACATGGCACCGTGAGAATAATCAGGAACCAAATGTCACCAGCTACTTAAGGCATCGTATTGTCAGATGTCTCAAGATCAGCCGTCTAGATTTCAACCGTTCTGTCCTGTCGTCTTGTAGACATGCAACCACTCTCCAGTTGTCTGGTCAACCATTGTCCTATTGTTAGGGAGTTAATGAGGTCAGGAGAAGGTCAGAAGGTCAGAGGGTCATACATATGTATAGAAACTAATGTTATCGACTTATTTATCTGAGGTAAGTGAATGAGGTCGAGAGGTCAGAGGTCATACAATAATGACAGGTCAAAGGTTATACAATAATGACACTAATATTATTGACTTATTTATCAGAGGTAAGTGAATGAGGTCGAGAGGTCAGAGGTCATACAATAATGACAGGTCAAAGGTTATACAATAATGACACTAATATTATTGACTTATTTATCAGAGGTAAGTGAATGAGGTCGAGAGGTCAGAGGTCATACAATAATGACAGGTCAAAGGTTATACAATAATGACACTAATATTATTGACTTATTTATCAGAGGTAAGTGAATGAGGACAGGTCAGAGGTCATACAATAAAGAAATTGATATCATTGACTTATTTATCAGAGGTCAAGGCATGAAGTCAACAGGTCAAAGGTCATACATAAAGAAACCAACGTGAATGAGGTTATGAGGTCAGAGGTCATGCAACAAAGAAATGAATGTGAATGAGGTCAGAAGGTCAGAGGTCATACATTAAAGAAACCTATGCTATTGACTTATTTATCAGAAGTAAATAGAAACCATACATGTAAATAAGCTGAATAGATAAATAAAACCATTACATTAACCGAATGTTATAAAGAAATGATTGGATCTATACATCTGCCCGACCCAATGTTCACAGAAATAATTCTGTCAATTAAGGGAAAATGTCATTGTTATACTCAATATGTGATCCTAACTGCTGCCAGAGAACGCAATTGTCTAAATTGGTCACCATTATATTGTAGCCAAACCCAAACAGTCGGTCAAGCCTGGACAAGTGAGTGGACATTTCCCTACAAATTTGTCCATGCCTTATAGTCAATTAAGCCTACTAGACAAGTTTTAACTGTCCTATACATATATGGCCTGTTCGTATCAAACATCGTTGTTCCTCAGCGCGTCTGAAGGAGTGTCTGGGTGGTATTCAATAGAGCCTCTTTATCCATCACAGACTCCATCTACAGTCCATGACCGTAACGTGTATCAGGAATCAAAAGTAATTTGTCAAACCAAGTTTCCTAATAACTTAGCCAATTCAATCCTGTAAAATTAGCTCCCAAGTTCACATAAAAAAACCTCCAAACATTTATGAAATCATTAAAGCTGGAGTTCACAATTTTACAGATGTGTAAAGGTGCACACGGCATTCAAGATACTATACATGTTGAATTGCACTGTGTATAATTACAGAACAGAACAAAGTACTGGACTAAACATAGAATATTTCATCAGCAAAAAAGGCATGTTACAATGTATCGATGACCTAGTATCAATCAACCTTATAGTACCTCTGTACTGAAATGTCACAAAACAAAGCACTATTCATAGTGTGATCATACAGAAATGTCACATACCAAATCTAATCCACCATTTATAGTGTTATCATACAGAAATGTCACATACCAAATCTAACCCACCATTTATAGTGTTATACAGAAATGTCACATACCAAATATAACTCACCATTTATAGTGTTATCATAAAGAAATGTTACATACCAAATCTAACCCTCCATTTATAGTGTTATCATACAGAAATGTCACATACCAAATATAACTCACTATTTATATAGTGTTTCCATACTGAAATGTCACATACCAAATATAACTCACCATTTATAGTGTTATCATACTGAAATGTCACATACCAAATATAACCCACCATTTATAGTGTTATCATACAGAAATGTCACATACCAAATCTAACCCACCATTTATAGTGTTATCATACAGAAATGTCACATACCAAATATAACCCACCATTTATAGTGTTATCATACAGAAATGTCACATACCAAATATAACCCACCATTTATAGTGTTATCATACAGAAATGTCACATACCAAATCTAACTCACCATTTATAGTGTTATCATACAGAAATGTAATATGAAATCTAACTCAACATTTAAAGTCAGTGTTGTCATACAGAAATGTCACATTCCAAATCTAATCCACTATGTTAGGTTGTCATTGTCAAGAATAAGAAGTACCTTAGTAAACACAAGACTTGGAATCTAAACTCATAAGGGAGCCTATTAGAGAGATGGCAGACAGAGCTTGGTTGATAATTTATAGTTTTGGCCAAAAATATTCCTTGAGAGTTGGTTGTTTGATAAATGTCCAACACATAACTACAAAAGAAGACCACACTTCTGTCAGTTTTAGCACGTCCAAGGCAAAAATGAAAGATTCAGTGTGATGAATTATATCACAAATGATTTTTGAGTCCACTAAGATTATAAGTTGTCCCTGACCTTTATCGTCGCGACTAATCTTCCACCTCTTGTCTCGCCTACTCTCCAACAGTGTCAGACACTCTGACGTTAATATGATATCAATTTTACAATGTCTTCACAAGTTATTGGATTTCCACACCATGCACTGAGTAAGGTTATATATCATATATGCTTGCTTGAACAGTTGTAGATTTTTGTACATATCTTGGGTTACTGTCCCTTCTAGGTCATGGCCTGGACAATTAACCTGACTTTTAATGAAGCTCCATGTGACCTTGACAATTGACCTTGAAAGTTATGGACCCAAAATTACATTAGACACAAAAACCATGATATGTGATTCCCTCCTTCAGTGAGTAAGAAGTTATGGCCTGGACAAACAGATGGACACAAGAAGCAGCACCAATATAATGCTGACCTTAAATCATTTTTGGGGAGCATAGAAATGTCTGTTGCTACAGCCATATAAGTGTGTGACAGTATCTGTTGTCAGACTACCTCTTATAATATTAGTACATGTGGACCTTTATGATGTTTGTGGGGAGATCTCCTTGTGTAATCGTCATCCCTGGGGGCCTGTTGATATGTTTGAGGAAGGCAGTGGGAGAAAGGTCTGCTGAATATGACATAAAGATATTAGGCAAACGGGAAAGCACACCACAACAAATCTAATCAGCCAAATTAGTGCTTGTGGTTTTAGCTGGGATTTTATTGATTGGAGTGTGTACTGCAGTTCACCGATTCAAACTTTCAATGATATTTTTTGTAATTGCTGAAAAGCTCTTCTGTAAAATTGAGTGATGGATAAGCCGTGGCATTGTTAAAAATATTTTAATCTATTATCAGGAACAATCTGTTAAAAATTTTAATTATTTTGTATTTTCCAACTCATTTTAATTGTCTTCATGGGATATGATACACCAATATGTCCGTCAGTGTTCCATGTTCACCATATACCAGACAGCAGGAAAATGTTTATTCACATAAAAATTCAGACGTAATCCTCAACATGTGAACGATAGTTGCTTTAAGATTTCAGCTACCATTTTTTCTGTACCATGATGTCTTTCCAAAGAATTTTAACATGTGCAATTTCCAAGAAGTACGATACGGGTAATTTAGAACTGTTTCACTTTTTTCAAAATTAAAAAAAATTGAGACTCTTAAGAATAATTATATCATTTCTCAATTCTAATTTAATATTCAAACTTCATGGAGAAAATTCTGTCCCGACTAGAAATTGGTAAGCAATATACCCACCACCAGTAAATATTTTACTCTTTGGAAAATTATCAAAATAAAAGTGCACAACATGACCTTAGGTACAATTTGTGCAACAACTGGCAAAGCTTCATACCCGGTATAAATGACTGATAGATCTATATCAAAATGGGAACAACTCATAACAAGAGGCCCAGAGGGCCTGTATTTCTCATCTAGTTACAATGGGAACAACACATAACAAGAGTCCCAGAGGGCCTGTATTTCTCATCTAGTTACAATGGGAACAACTCATAACAAGAGGCCCAGAGGGCCTGTATTTCTCATCTAGTTGTTATGGGAACAAATTTAACACAAAACAAGAGTCCCAGAGGGCCTGTGTTGCTCTCCTTGTTCTCATGGGAACAATTTTAACTCATAACAAGAGTCCCAGAGGGCCTGTATTACTCACCTAGTTGTTATGGGAACAAATTTAAACACATAACAAGAGTCCCAGAGGGCCTGTGTTGCTCTCCTTGTTCTCATGGGAACAAATTTAACTCATAACAAGAGTCCCAGAGGGCCTGTATCGCTCACCTTGTTCTTATGGAAACAAATTTAACGCATAACAAGAGTCCAAGAGGGCCTGTATTGCTCACCTAGTTGTTATGGGAACAAACTCATAATAAAACCATCAGAAAACCTCACAATTATAACACATAACTAACCAGCTGACAATACAGGTTGATTTACACTAACTGATCATTAATATAGACTATAGTGAAGAGTACACATATTGTGCATTTCTGAAGATTGCTTGTAAATTATATTGCACAGTAATTAAAGTATTGAAAAATGATACACATATCACATTATTATGCAAGTAAATCAAGAGTGAGAACTAAACTGAAATAGAAAATTAACCATTGGTTTATTATCATTACAAGACACGCTGTGACTATAAACAAGAGATCCCAGAGGGATCTTGGCGTCCACCATTGAATGATCTCTATAGGTTCCATGTCAGATTGATCTTTTCTCTACTTTTCCCTTCCTCTAAGTCTTACTAATCTGTGTAAATTCAGAAACAGCCCTCTAGTACTTTTCAAACAAGGGGAACCTATATAAAAAATTTAAGATTTAGCAATAATGGCTGTCTGTCGGCCATGTTGTTTTCGGATTGGTCCCAAAATGCAACACCAGAGACCAAGGGAACCTACATATGAAATTTGAGAAATATCCCTTCAGTACCTTCTGTAAAATAGCGATAACAAACTTCAATTGTTAAAATACAAGATGGCTACCTGTAGGCCATGTTGTTTTCTATCTGGTCTCAAAATCCATTATGAATAACTAGGGACCGAGGGCAATCAAATTAAATGAAATTTCAGAGAGATCCTTTCAGCAATTTCTGAGAAATAGCGATAACAAGCTTCAATAGTCAAAATCCAAGATGGCTGCCTGTCAGCCATGTTGTTTTCCGATCGGTCCCAAAATGCAATATGCATAACTACAGACCAAGGGGAACCTACAAAAACAATTTGAGAAAGATCCCTTCAGTACTTTCTGAGGAATAGCGATAACAAACTTCAATTGTCAAAATCCAAGATGGCTGCCTGTCGGCCATGTTGCTTTCCGATTGGTCTCAAGATGCAATATGCATAACAAGGCATCAATAGGGGGAACCTACATATGAAATTTGAGAAAGATCGCTTCAGTACTTTCTGAGAAATAGCGATAACAAACTTCAATTGTCAAAATCCAAGATGGCTGCCTGTCGGATATGTTGTTTTCCGATTGATCACAAAATGCAATATGCATATCTAGGCACCAAGAGGAACCTACATATGAAATTTGAGAAAGATGCCTTCAGTGCTTTTTGAGAAATAGCGATAACAAACTTCAATTGTCAAAATCCAAGATGGCTGCCTGTTGGCCATGTTGTTTTCTGATTGGTCTCAAAATGAAATATGCATAACTAGGAACCATTTAGGGGAACCTATATATGAAATTTGAGAAAGATCCCTTCAGTACTTTCTGAGAAATAGCGATAACAAGAATTGTTTACGGACGGAGGGACGGAGGGACGACGGACCATGGATGCATGTCAAACTGGTTTATGTATCAACATTACATAACAACAAATGTGGCACTTCTTAAAAAGGACTATCATGGTTAAGGTGTTCTGACACTATATCTCTACCTCTGGGTCGCGAGTTTGAAACCCACCTGGGACAGGTGGTTTTTCTCCAGGTACTCCAGCTTTCCTCCACCTCCAAAACCTGGCATGTCCTTAAATGGCTGTAATAGGATGTTAAACAAAATATACCAAACCATAATATTACTCATGATTGGCAGTTTTGATCTTACCCATTAAGTTCAGCATGCATATAACAAAGAACTAAATCGAATGCACATAAAGGTTTTGAGGACAATTATTGAACACTTGTTGAAAATTACTTATATACAGTGGAACCTCTATAAACCGAACATGCATGGGACATGACTATTTGTTCGGTTTATAGTGGGTTCGGTTTGGAGAAGTTGATCGAAAAATGACCGGTCAAATTCCGGATATAATTGGTTGGACGATGTTTTATTAGAATGCACCCGATTACAAAACGGCACGTACATACTTAGACAATTTGGATTGTCTGAATAATATGCATATTATGAAAGTTAATCAATGTATATATTGCAGAATATATAAGAAAGGCAAATGACTATAACAATAGTTTTAAACAGTATTTTCACATGTACAACTACACTTTACGATCGGCCTACATTTTGTTACATCCGGTGAAGCCTCGTCATGTGGATGGGGCCAATAGTCCTATACAGAATATTTTACACATCAAATAATATTAAAGGGTGTGAAGATGTTTTGTTTCAATATCAATTACAATTGATCAGATGATACTGGTCGTATTTCCGACATCGCTGTTGTCTAAAAAAACATCACGGGCTTCTTCACGAAAACAACCCCTTTTGGGCCTCATTTAAATTAAATGCGAAACTCAGGCTCCTAGCTCTACTTGCATTGAGAAGATAAACGAACCGACGCGCGTCAATGAAGTGTGGCATTGTTTCATAATTGTCGTGTTGATTATACACTAGGCCATCCGTCATAATGCCCCCTTGGGGTATATATTGGATACCTGTACAAATCACCTACGTAGGGCCCGAGACAATAAGGCTTCACACAATACCCGTCACAGTTGTTGTTTCACGGTTGACTGGCCTGACCTCGTGTCATAATCGCTCAGGTAAGGCCGGTTTTCAGAAGTAATTTTTGGTATATTTTAACAGGAACCGGACACAAAATCAGTCCGGTGTTCGGAATTCAGAGGGATCGGTATTTGGAAGTTTTTTAATACTATAATAAAGAAGGACCAATTCCGTACAATGACAATTCGTTCGGTATTCAGAGGTGTTCGGTTTTTAGAAGGTTCGGTTTTCGGAAGTTGCACTGTACTGTCCAAATCCAAGATGGCCATAGAGAAGTGCACCTGCGATTTTGTTGTACCTATCAACTAAAAACCAGGGATTAAGAGAAAGGTCGATCAAACACATCTTGAGAATGAACTGTAAAACATTGTTATAGGATGTCAATAAGATGGATCACAGCAATTGATCCGACATATGACAAGTGAAAAATGAAAAATGCTTGGATAAACTGTACAATTTAAAAATTTTCTCATATTAAATTTTGTGTCGTATAAACGAGGATTCTGGACACAAAGATAACACACTGAGGGAAAGTCGTGAGTCGATGTGGAAACATTCTAATTATATTACCGCGCGACAATTGATTTTTGTTATTGAACCTCCCTTAACTACACTGTATTGGAATCCCCAGATGGTATTGTAGAAAACAGAACATTTCTATATTCAAAGATGTTGTCATTCTGGACAAATCCAGATTACTATACTTCCTCTACTGTGGGCCGACCTATAGGGCCTAATTGAACCTCCATCTAGTGTTTATAATCCTCCGTCCATCTCGATGTCTGTACTGGATGTCTCTGGATTGTCTGAGGACACCAGCTCCATGAGGATTTGTAATCTGAACTTGCCTCTGTCACTCACAAATGGATTCAAGAAACCCTATACAAACCTAGGAATGCATTTAATCTTTGGATTTCAACGGTTCGCTTTCAATATTTTCTCTGCAGTGAATTTTGTACAATTTTTTTCAGTCCAGTTCCCAGCACCATTTAGAATACCACTTATATGCTTCAAATATATAAATTACACTATGACCTTGACCTTTACATTAGGAAATTTTTAAATTCTTTTTGCACATCTTTATTTTACAGAGTATTATCATGCATGCATGTGATATTTCAGAACATTTTGCCTTCTGAAAGGGCCTTATATGGTAAACTGTATATTCCTAGTTATATTTTTAGTAATTGTAAGCGACCTTGATCTTGACCTTAGGGAAGTTTTTAAACCCATAATGTGCATTAATCAGCAAGTTTGAACTTCTGCACATTCAGAGCCTTAGATGATACATTTCGACATTATACTGTGCATGATTTTTTAGTAACCTTGACCTTAGGTTTTTTTAAACTATTGTACATCGACACATCACAGTGTAACAACATGTTAAGTTTCAATGAAATACAACATAAAAAAATTTAAATCAAAAGTCTGGATGGCTGGTCAGACTGACAGATTACTAGCAAACCTTAATACACTCTACCATAAAAGCCTAAAACACATAATAACTAATACATTTTTGACAATAGAATATGGAGCTAACACTTGATTTCTATCTCAAGTAAGTATGACCTTGACCTTTAACATTCAAAGCTGAAAAGCAATTGCAAGCAAGTACTTTAAGAAAGAAGGAAGCATTGTATGTCAGTATCAGTTTCATTGGCAAAAGCAAACTCAAGTTATTGCTTGGAAACTGATTTTCTATATTCAGCAATTTACCTTGACCTTTTACCTTTGACACCAGGTCCAGAAAAGCAATCCCAAGCAAACACTTTCAATAAGAAAGCACTGTATGAAGTTTGAACTCAATCGGCCAAGGAACTCAAGCTATTGTAAAAATAAGTAAATAAAAGTGCTGAGAGACGGACAGAAAGATGGACAGACAGACAGACATAGTGATTACTATATGGCACCCGCACTAATGTGTAAGGCCCTAATTACAAAATAATTACCACAATTATATTCATCCTGTACAGCATCAAGATAAACTTGCTCATGTATTTATTTCAGCTTTCCCTTTTGTGAATTAATCAAATGTTGTGGAAGTATTTTCAGTTTAATCTTTAGGAGGGGGGGGGGGGAAGAAACAGACAAAAGTAACCGAAGTAATTCCCTGATTCTATGTCATTTTTTGGTCCAAATTGGTGTAAGGTATCATACAGAACTCCAGAGTAGACACCCAATATCACCACGGCTGGAGAATGGATATCAACACAAAATCAATGAACTTAACCAATACCCTGGTAATGCTTCAATTATTATAGGCACAGGCCACTCTCTGTTCACCTTCAAAATTGGACATCATCTGTGATGCAACAAAAGTGTCAAGACTTCCAAGTTTGGAAGTTTAAAAAAATGTCTTTCAAAAAAAGTGTTAAGAAATGTAATAGTTTCTCTCCAAAAACTGTCTTAATATGATCTTAGCTATTGGGAGAGCTTCCAAACTCTATACAAATAAACTGGGAGTGTCCAACATATGTATCAAATTAGATTACTAAGAGTATTTGCATCATCAGCAATTCCGAAATAGTCGAAGACAACCCTGTTTCTACTGTTCTGTTTCCAATTTCCTTTTGGGAGACAAGATGTGTGACCAGCATTATAATATATTTGACAAAACCTATAATTCACCAGTCATCACACACCCAGACAGACAGTTATAATATTATCACAAAGTTGCTTTCTCCAGCAGCTACTGAAACCAACAGGCCATCTAACAAGTCACCACACAGACCATCTCACAAGTCATAAGTCACCACACAAGTCACCACACAAGTTACAAATCACAACACAAGTCACAAGTCACCACAGAAGTCACAACAGAAGTCACCCAGGCAATCACTTTAAACTAAAAAAACTATTGAGTTGCTTCCAGCTTGCTGAAAAAAACCAAGAGGCCCATTGAGCATGTATCACTCATATGACCCATGAAAGGTTTCTGCAAAACTTCATGGAAATTGGTTCAGGGTTGTTTGAAAAGAAGTCCAAAATGTTAACTATTTATGGACACACAGATGACACACAACAACAGACAAAAGGTCATTTGAGACATAGAGTCTCATGTGACCTAAAAATACCATCTTTCTAAGAAGAGGTAATTATTCTGCACAACAGAAAAAAGAAGATTTTGCTCCATAGTTTTGTTTGTCATCATTTTCAAAGCTGATTTATGTCATCCATTTGCATGTCAATCTTGAACCCCTTCATTTCAGTATTTTGTGAATCTCAAACTTAAATCCCTTCATTTCAGTATTTTGTGAATCTCAAACTTAAATCCCTTCATTTCAGTATTTTGTGAATCACAAACTTAAATCCCTTCATTACAGTATTTTGTGAATCTCAAACTTAAATCCCTTCATTTCAGTATTTTGTGAATCTCAAACTTAAATCCCTTCATTACAGCATTTTGTGAATCTCAAACTTAAATCCCTTCATTTCAGTATTTTGTGGATCTCAAACATTAAACCCCTTCATTACAGTATTTTATAGATCACAAACTTAAACCCCTTTATTACAGTATTTTGTGGATCTCAAATATTAAACCCCTTAATTACAGTATTTTGTGGATCTCCAACTTTAAATCCCTTCATTACAGCATTTTGTGAATCTCAAACTTAAATCCCTTCATTACAGTATTTTGTGAATCTCAAACTTAAATCTCTTTATTACAGTATTTTGTGAATCTCAAACTTTATATCCCTTCATTACAGTATTTTATAGATCACAAACTTAAACCCCTTTATTACAGTATTTTGTAGATCACAAACTTTAAATCCCTTCATTACAGTATTTTATTGATCACAAACTTAAACCCCTTCATTACAGTATTTTGTGGATCTCAAATATTAAATCCCTTATATAACAGTATTTTGTGAATCTCAAACTTAAACCCCTTCATTTCAGTATTTTGTGAATCTCAAACTTAAACGCCTTCATTACAGTATTTTGTGGATCTCAAACTTAAATCCCTTCATTACAGTATTTTGTGGATCTCAAACTTAAATCCCTTCATTACAGTATTTTGTGAATCACAAACTTAAACCCCTTCATTTCAGTATTTTGTAGATCACAAACTTAAACCCCTTTATTAGAGTATTTTGTGGATCTCAAATATTAAACCCCTTCATTACAGTATTTTGTGAATCTCAAACTTAAATCCCTTCATTACAGTATTTTGTAGATCACAAACTTAAACCCCTTCATTTCAGTGTTTTGTGAATCTCAAACTTAAACCCCTTCATTACAGTATTTTGTGAATCTCAAACTTAAACCCCTTCATTACAGTATTTTGTAGATCACAAACATTAACCCCTTCATTTCAGTATTTTGTAGATCACAAACTTAAACCCCTTCATTTCAGTATTTTGTAGATCACAAACATTAACCCCTTTATTTCAGTATTTTGTGGATCTCAAACTTAAACCCCTTCATTTTAAAATGTTGTTGATCTCAAACTTAAATCCCTTCATTTCAGTATTTTGTGAATCTCAAACTTAAATCCCTTTATTACAGTATTTTGTGAATCTCAAACTTTAACCCTTCATTTCAGTATTTTGTAGATCACAAACTTAAACCCCTTCATTTTAAAATGTTGTTGATCTCAAACTTAAAACCCTTTATTTGAGTGTTTTACAATCATTTGATTGGCTAATATTTATCAAAGCCAATGGCATCTTGATTACTCATACTGTGACTATGAAAAAATTGCAAAAATAAGTCCTTTTAAAACAGTCTTCCATCCAATGCTAATGGTCAAATATTCAGAAGGTATTTAATGACTAACAAATTTCACATGTGACCTTAAACGCATGTCAAAATCATTTCACAGTTTGGAAGTCTTTAAAAAAGAAATTACATTTTATTCCTGTAACTTGTCAGTTCTGTCAAGGTCATTCATTTAAAAAAAAAATTGATAACTGATCATTGTATTACTGGCCAAATACCATGACTCTTAATACCTCTCGAATATTGAGAAGAATGAAAACTTTAATAGAAAGAAAAACAATATGGGCTAATAAAGAAATATACTGTATGACCCTGATTTCAAGTGAGTGAAAATGGTTAAGGCTATCCATTAAGGAGCAGTCTGTGCACTGTATATTTGTATGATATGAAAGCTGTTTCTAGATCTTTAATTGAAAATTAAAACAGTTTCTTGTCTGTAATTAAGGAAGCTGTTTGTTATCCCTAACTTAGAAAGCTGTTTCTATATCTTCAATTGAGAAAGCTATTTCTTTTTTGTAATTCAGAAAGCTGTTTCGTTATCTGTAATCTAGAAAGCTGTTTCTATATCTGTCATCAAGAAAGTTGTTTCTATATCTGTAACTATTAACAGCAGCAGTTTATGGTGCGGCTGAACACATTCCAATATCACGAAGAAAAAAACAGGAGTACTTTCCCATATGATGAATGTATCCTTGCATGTCTAAAACAAGAATTGTTATAATTTCAGCTCCCTGTACATGAAATGAGGTCTAAAATAGAAATTGAGCGTCTATCTTCAAACCAATTTAGCTTTAATGCATATTTCAAAACATAGCACATAAAACTGGGCACTCACAGATGCTTCTGGAGAAACAAGTATTTCTGACCTTGTAAAGATATATGAATAGCAACATAATAAAATTACTTTAATGAGATTTGTGAACAGACGTACTAAGCCTCAGACTTAATTTGCAAAAAGATATAATAGATAGAGCTCCTCTATATAGGGCAATGAAGCTACATTTTTGGCATGTCTAATGAAATGTTATAGCTGGGATTTTATTTATAACCAAGTATTGACATATAGCTGATTAATCTAATATTTTCCTCTTATGTGAAACTGTAGAATAACAGGATGCAAATCTGCAATAATCAATAAGATATGATCCTTATGCTAACCTGAAAATCTTTGTTTACTTAAAGATCCTAAACTTACTTGAAGATCTTTATGCTAACCTGAAAATCTTTATGCTTATTCAAAGATCCTAAATTAAATTTCTTGAAGATCTTTATGCTAACCTGAAAATATTTATGCTTACTTAAAGATCCTTAATTGCATGAAGATCCTTATGCTTGAAGATCCTCATTTTTGAAGATCTTTATGCTTACCTGAAGATATTATCTTACTTGAAAATCTTAATGATACTTTAAAGATCTTAATTCTAACTTGAAGATCCTTATGCTAACTGGAAGATCTTTTGGCTAGAATATTAAGATTCTGACTTGAAATTCCTTATGCTAACTGGAAGATCTTTTTGCTTGAAAATCTTAATTCTGACTTGAAATTCATATTGCTGACTTGAAGATCTTTGTGCTTGAAGATCTTAATTCTAACTTGAAATTCCTTATGCTTACTTGAAGATCTTTATGCTTGAATATCTTAATTCTTACTTGAAATTCCTAATGCTTACTTGGAAGATATTTTTGCTTATTGGAAGATATTTTTGCTTAAAGATCCTAATTCTAACTTGAAATTCCTTATGCTAACGTAAAGATCTTTATGCTTGAATATCTTAATTCTTACTTGAAATTCCTAATGCTTACTTGGAAGATATTTTTGCTTATTGGAAGATATTTTTGCTTAAAGATCCTAATTCTAACTTGAAATTCCTTATGCTAACGTAAAGATCTTTAGACTTGAATATCTTAATTAATTCTGTCTTGAAATTCATATTGCTTACGAGAAGATCTTTTTGCTTGAAGATCTTAATTCTAACCTGAAGATCCATATGCTTACTTGGAAGATTGTTTTGCTTACTTTGCTTACTTGAAGATCTTTGTGCTTGAAGATCTTAATTCTAACTTGAAATTCCTTATGCTTACTCAAAGATATTTTTGCTTAAGGACAAACCAAGATTTTCTTATGCGTGATTTTGATCAATACTGATTAAGAATTGCTGACATCACAAATTTATCCTTAGCATTGCATGATTTTGATCTAGACCTTGGTTTAACAACATTTTATTTTAGAATATACAGTATATACTTTATTATCACACAAAATAAGGGATTTGGCAACACCAGTAGACTCTTATATTAAGCCAAATCTCCCAATAATGATAAGATTGCAGTATGATACAAACAGGCCAAATATACATCAAACGATTATATATGAATTCAACTAATGCAGCTAATTAAACAAAAACAATTAGCCAAAAAGCCGGCGATTCGAAATAATACATTACAGGATCAGCAGTGAAGAACACAGCTTATATTTGTTTTATGGAATAGAGTCTATAGAAATGTGGGTGTAGATTTTGCTTTTGTTTTTGTTTATTTTTGGGATTTTTTGTGTGTGTGTGGGGGGGGGGGGGGGGGGGAAGGGGGGAGGGGGTTCCTGTAATACAAACAAATTTTGATGTTTAAGTTCTTTTCATACCATTAATTTTCTAGCCATATGTTACTGTTTTTACACTTATAACTAACAAAAGTGAGTTCCATCAACATCACACATTACTGTCAAGGTCAAATCAGATTGATCATTACCTCGCCAAGGATTACTCAGCTGATTCTTACGTGAACACCATTTACAAATGTGCATTTAAATTCAATGGTCGGTACAATCATTATTGAAATAGCACAAGGGTGAGGGAACCAATTCCATAGCATTGTATCAGCTTGGTGCCAAATGATTGTAACCAAGTTGGAAGGCAAATACAGACGGCTCGTCACTTTGACACTTTAAATTGTCTACTTACACGTCGTTGTCTGCCGTTTTTAATTGCATAAAAACTAGAGGTCATTTCCAGAAGCTTCACTGCTCTTCAAGGTTATTACACAATCTGCAACATAAACAAAACAAGAGGCCCATAAGACATGGTATTGCTTGGAGCAGCTTAGCATTCATTCCAACCAACGCTCAGCATATATAAGATTGCACATAGTAAGTGTAGTGATGGAAGCTGCAGGTATTTCTGGCCAGGCAATGATTAAGGTGCCGTAGATTATAAGTTTGAGGCCCTGTCATGAGTCATTAGAGAGTCTTCCTTCATCCTTTGTGTTTATATGTTAGATATATCTAATTGTTAAAACAGTACATCTAATTATTAGACAGTGTATCATATACACTATGTATTGTTGATCTTAAGTTGAAGATTTGAATTGCCTAATAAGTGTACTGAGTTTAATATATAATACATATATATATATATACATGTATAACTTAGCAACACAAATGACGAAAGAAGACAACTTTTTGACTCGTGCCCAGACCGGGCCTCGGACTCACGATCTACGGCACCCAATCGCCTAGCCAGAAATACCCGCAGCCTATACCGCTGCGCCTCATCGGCGTTCTTAAAAAGAACGTTTCAATGGCGCAGTGATGGTCGGCCTGATACCCTGACATGATCATTGCGGAAGTCGTCTATAAGATGATATGAATACCTGGATCGCAATGTATTTACATACATGGATACGAATTGTACATATATTATATATATTTCTCTCGGTACAACTACGATAGGAAATTCAAATCTATATCTTCGGATCACCAACACATAGTGTATATGATACATTGTGCTAATAAATAGATATATAACTTAGCAACACAAATGACGAAGGAAGACAACTTTTTGACTCGTGCCCTGACCGGGCCTACAACACCCAATCTATATACATGTGTATATATAACCACCTAAACGGCTGTCTATATTAAAAGGGGTTTACCACCTACACGACTGTCTATCGATAGAGGTTTACCACCTACACGACTGTCTATTGATAGAAGTTTACCACCTACACGACTGTCTATTGATAGGGGTTTACCACCTACACGACTGTCTATCGATAGAGGTTTACCACCTACACGACTGTCTATCGATAGAGGTTTACCACCTACACGACTGTCTATCGATAGAGGTTTACCACCTACACGACTGTCTATTGATAGGGGTTTACCACCAACATGACTGTCTATTGATAGAGGTTTACCATCTACACGGCTGTCTATATTGATAGGGGTTTACCACCTACACGACTGTCTATTGATAGGGGTTTACCATCTACACGACTGTCTATTGATAGGGGTTTACCACCTACACGACTGTCTATTGATAGAGGTTTACCACCTACACAACTGTCTATTGATAGAGGTTTACCATCTACACCACTGTCTATTGATAGAGGTTAACCATCTACATGACTGTATATTGATAGGGGTTTACCTACACGACTGTCTATTGATAGAGGTTTACCACCTACACGACTGTCTATTGATAGGGGTTTACCACCTACACGACTGTCTATTGATAGGGGTTTACCACCTACACGACTGTCCATTGATAGGGGTTTACCACCTACATGACTGTCTATTGATATGGGTTTACCACCTACATGACTGTCTTTTGATAGAGGTTTACCACCTACACGACTGTCTATTGATAGGGGTTTACCACCTACATGACTGTCTATTGATAGAGGTTTACCACCTACATGACTGTCTATTGATAGAGGTTTACCATCTACACGACTGTCTATTGATAGGGGTTTACCACCTACACGACTGTCTATTGATAGAGGTTTACCACCTACACGACTGTCTATTGATAGAGGTTTACCACCTACACGACTGTCTATTGATAGAGGTTTACCACCTACACGACTGTCTATTGATAGGGGTTTACCACCTACACGACTGTCTATTGATAGGGGTTTACCACCTACATGACTGTCTATTGATAGGGGTTTACCACCTACACGACTGTCTATTGATAGGGGTTTACCACCTACACGACTGTCTATTGATAGAGGTTTACCACCTACACGACTGTCTATTGAAAGAGGTTTACCACCTACACGACTGTCTATTGATAGGGGTTTACCACCTACAAGACTGTCTATTGATAGAGGTTTACCATCTACACAACTGTCTATTGATAGAGGTTTACCACCTACACGACTGTCTATTGATAGGGGTTTACCACCTACAAGACTGTCTATCGATAGAGGTTTACCACCTACATGACTGTCTATTGATAGGGGTTTACCACCTACATGACTGTCTATTGATAGAGGTTTACCACCTACACGACTGTCTATTGAGAGAGGTTTACCACCTACACGACTGTCTATTGATAGAGGTTTACCACCTACACGACTGTCTATTGATAGAGGTTTACCACCTACATGACTGTCTATTGATATAGGTTTACCACCTACACGACTGTCTATTGATAGGGGTTTACCTACATGACTGTCTATTGATAGGGGTTTACCACCTACACGACTGTCTATTGATAGAGGTTTACCACCTACACGACTGTCTATTGATAGAGGTTTACCACCTACACGGCTGTCTATTGATAGGGCTTTACCATCTACACGACTGTCTATTGATAGAGGTTTACCACCTACACGACTGTCTATTGATAGAGGTTTACCACCTACATGACTGTCTATTGATAGGGGTTTAACACCTACACGACTGTCTATTGATAGAGGTTTACCACCTACACGACTGTCTATTGATAGAGGTTTACCATCTACACGACTGTCTATTGATAGAGGTTTACCACCTACACGACTGTCTATTGATAGAGGTTTACCACCTACACGACTGTCTATTGATAGGGGTTTACCACCTACACAGCTGTCTATATTAAAAGGGGTTTACCACCTACATGACTTCTATTGATAGAGGTTTACCACCTACACGACTGTCTATTGATAGAGGTTTACCACCTACACGACTGTCTATTGATAGAGGTTTACCACCTACACGACTGTCTATTGATACAGGTTTACCACCTACACGACTGTCTATTGATAGGGGTTTACCACCTACACGACTGTCTATTGATACAGGTTTACCGCCTACACGACTGTCTATTGATATAGGTTTACCACCTACACGACTGTCTATTGATAGAGGTTTACCATCTACACGGCTGTCTATATTAAAAGGGGTTTACCACCTACACGACTGTCTATTGATAGGGGTTTACCACCTACACAGCTGTCTATATTAAAAGGGGTTTACCACCTACATGACTTCTATTGATAGAGGTTTACCACCTACACGACTGTCTATTGATAGAGGTTTACCACCTACACGACTGTCTATTGATACAGGTTTACCACCTACACGACTGTCTATTGATAGGGGTTTACCACCTACACGACTGTCTATTGATAGAGGTTTACCGCCTACACGACTGTCTATTGATATGGGTTTACCACCTACACGACTGTCTATTGATAGAGGTTTACCACCTACACGACTGTCTAGTGATAGAGGTTTACCATCTACACGACTGTCTATTGATAGAGGTTTACCACCTACACGACTGTCTATTGATAGAGGTTTACCACCTACATGACTGTCTATTGATAGGGGTTTACCATCTACACGACTGTCTATTGATAGAGGTTTACAAACACAGTGTCTGGGAAGTCTGATACAGCACCGTCATGGTAACAAACATGGTGTCTCGAGATAGTTACATGTACCCCCTACAATACATTAGAATGAATTGGTTTCAAAGCCATGAAATTGATATCCAAAACACAAATGGAGTTACTGCAGGCAGTTAATTCCTTTCTTAACAGTTACGTAACCCTTACACATATGGTGTGCTTAATTAAATCTGAAGGTCACCAAACAAAGAAATTTCAATAATGTCAAGGTCATTAGGTCATTAAACTTCCACAATCTTCTGTAAAGAATCAGTCTTGATTGATGCTCCACCTGGAACTACTTTGAAGAGTATTTCATTCTGACGAAGGTATCAGGAACTCAGCTGGAATGCTTTTCCTGTTCTCCAACAGTAGTGGTATTGAGGTTGAGTTTTAGGTAAATGTAGGATAATAGTAAAAGGAATGTGTGGGTGTGGCCTGGACATGGTGTTAGATAAGGTCTCTGTCACTCAGTTGACTGACCTGATGGGTGTGGCCTGGACATGGTGTTAGATATGGTCTCTGTCACTCAGCTGACTGATCGGATGGGTGTGACTTGTACATGGTGTTAGACACAGTCTCTGTCACTTAGCTGACAGATCGGATGGGTGTGGCCTGGACATGGTGTTAGATAAGGTCTCTGTCACTCAGCTGACTGATCGGACGGGTGTGGCCTGGACATGGTGTTAGATAAGGTCTCTGTCACTCATCTGACTGATCGGATGGGTGTGGCCTGGACATGGTGTTAGATAAGGTCTCTGTCACTCATCTGACTGATCGGATGGGTGTGGCCTGGACATGGTGTTAGATAAGGTCTCTGTCACTCATCTGACTGATCGGATGGGTGTGACTTGTACATGGTGTTAGACACAGTCTCTGTCACTCAGCTGACAGATCGGATGGGTGTGGCCTGGACATGGTGTTAGATAAGGTCTCTGTCACTCAGCTGACTGATCGGATGGGTGTGACTTGCAATTGTACATGGTGCTAGATAGAGTCTCTGTCACTCAGCTGACTGATTGGATGGGTGTGGCTTGTACATGGTGCTAGATACAGTCTCTGTCACTCAGCAGACAGATCGGATGGGTGTGACTTGTACATGGTGCTAGATACAGTCTCTGTCACTCAGCTGACAGATCGGATGGGTGTGGCCTGTACATGGTGTTAGATATGGTCTCTGTCACTCAGCTGACAGATCGAGTGGGTGTGGCTTGTACATGGTGTTACATATGGCCCCAGTCACTCAGCTGACTGATCGGATGGATATGACTTGTACATGGTGTTAGATATGGTCTCTGTCACTCAGCTAACAGATCGAGTTGGTGTGACTTGTACATGGTGTTACATATGGCCCCAGTCACTCAGCTGATGGAACATGCTTCTTCCAATTGGCTGAGGAGTTAGAGCCAGGGATTATCACACAGGAGATCTAGGTTCGATTCCTGTCAGTGCAGCAATGTGTTGTCCCTGTTCTATTACACAAGTTAAGGGATATTCTATAAAATAATCGGTTTCATAATTTGTTTTACACATGTTCACATTGCATACAGGCACATCTTTCATATTATATATACATGTAGTCATATGTTACTTTAAAAGCTGTTTAGATTTATTTTACAGGTAAAAATTTGTTTCAACATCAATTCCTTATCATTTCAATACACTTCAAACAGCAAAACAAAAAAATGTGGAATATTTTCTCAGAGGAATGGTTTACTGTCTCTTTT